>NW_015549608.1:265379-277897 GCF_001515605.1 Sinocyclocheilus anshuiensis
AACAAAATTACATAGACTTTTTCCAGATGTCTCCCCATTTTGTGACAAATGTCAGACTGATGTAGCTACTCCCTTGCATAGTCATGTTTTTTTGTTCTATGTTAATCTCATTCTGGACTGAAGTATTTAAAACTACCACTTTCTTGTGATATTTGGAATTTCTGATAAAATCATTTCACTTAAAACATCTCAACAACAGTTGCTGTCCTATGGACTTATTGTGGCAAAGAAACTTATCCTAAGGTTTTGGAAAATGACAGAAGCCCCATCAGCTAAACTTTGGTTGGAAGAAATGATTAAGGTACTACATTTGGAAAAAATTAGATTCCTGTTGGTAAATAAATTGGATAACTTTGATAAGATTTGGTCTCCTCTTCTCCTATATCTTGATAATGCAGGCTGAGTAATCATGCACCATTAGTGTGGCATGATTTAAGTCCCTAGGGTGCGGAGGGAGGTAAGGGGTTGTTTTGTTTTGTACCATAAATGTTTGTTGTGCTTGTATGTTCAGTTTTTTATGTATATGTATGTATATATATATATATATATATATATATATATATATATAACTGAAATAATGGTATGTAACAATAACTATTGGATTGTTTAATTGAATACCTTAATAAAAAGATTTAAACCCGATTTACATTACAAGCATCAGATTTCATCATATAAATATCAGCATCTGCACCAAATTGCATATTTTTGCTCAGTTTGAGTCTCTGAAATAAAGAGCCATTTTTTTTCTTTTTTACTTCATATTCTTACTATATCATACTGTATGATCCATAAAAGCCTGACAGATCAAATATGACACTCAACAAAAAAAAACATATGCAAACTTTTTTTTTTTTTGGATTTAAAACAAATATTTTGTCTAAAGGTTCAATACACTGTTCCATTTAAAATAATTAGATATTTCTGACTATCATTTCATATGCTTCATGCACGTCATGCTTTACAGGGTTAGGCACTTTCCTGTTTGACTTTTCTTTCATTTTGTTTTAATTTTAGAAAGCCTCAAAACAACTGAAATAATGTGCGATTTTGCCTGTGACGTATAACGTTATAACTATGACTCAGTACCTAAATGGTGCGGATCCCTCTCTGAATTGTTTGACAGGGACGAAAGATTGGATGACGGTCGGGATCCGACTCGGTCCACCGCTGCGTCATGAAACTCCTGCAGAAGTTTGGCTGCGTCATCAAAGTGCTGATGACCGTCTTCATGCTCCGGCTCCTTCTTCACACATTTACCTGCAGATCAGAAAAACACCAATGATCAGCTAGAGCAAAGGCCTGTGCAGCCGGGAGGTTTAAACGCGTGATATAGGACTCACGTAACGTGTTGAGCATATCTAGAGGATTGTCTGGGTAGCTCTTCATGCTCATGAAATCCAGCACTGAACCAGCTTCTATGCCGCTTCCATCTGTTCCCTATAGAAACATCGAGAAAATGTCATCAATGTCATACTTTGAAACTTATTGCACAAAAGATATATCATTCTCACCGGCATGTCACATAAACTAGACTTAGTGTCATCAATCGGCATGTTCCTTTTCTGAAAAACAAAAACATTTATTATATATTATATAATACAATATTTCACACTCCTTTTCAAAAGTTTAGGGTCGGTAAGATTTTGAAATGCTTTTAATGAAGTCTCACCAAGGCTGCATTCATTTAATCAAAATACAGTAAAAATTGTGAAATATTATTATAATTTAAAATAACTGTTTTCTATGTGAATATCTGTTAAACTGTAATTTATTTCTGTGATCAAAGCTGAATTTTCAGCATCATTATTCCAGTCTTCAGTGTCACATGATCTTCAGAAATCATTCTAATATGCTGATTTGCTGCTCAAGAAACATTTCTGATTATTATCAATGTTGAAAACAGCTGTGCTGCATCATATTTTTGAACTGTGATATATGCTATTTTTCAGGATTCTTTGATGAATAGAAAGTTCAAAAGAACAGCGTTTATTTGAGATAGAAATCGTTTGTAAGATTATAAATGTTTTTACTGTCACTTTTGATCAGTTTAATGCGTCGTCGCTGTATAAAAGTATACAAAGCATTACTGACCCCACACTCTTGAACAGAATAGTATATTGCTAAAATCCTAAGAATGTTTAAAGACCACAAAAAGTATCTTGTCAAAAGAAAAAATTTTAATACCTGTCGGATTTGCATGACAGCCTTCGAATGATCACCAGCTGTCATTTTATCCAGCAAATCATCCACAAGCCTTTTGGTAAAACTCCCAGAACCCTTAACAAACTCCTGCAGACTGAAGCACACACAGAAAATCCCATCACACAACTGAGTCCAACGCAGCAGTCCACTAACGCTGATAGACAGGTTTGATCTAAACACCTGAGAGCGCACTGGACCCCGGTCTCGTCTCCGTAAGCCGAGTACAGCATGTCCATCTCCTCTGGAAGTAGATCAGGATAGACGGAGTTGTTCTGAAGAGTCTGAGTGTTGTACGCGCTGCTCAAGAACGTCACTGAAACCAAAGACAAAGACCAAGACGCGAATCGCGAACGTAAAGATTCTGGTTGTGATTCTGATTTAATTCCTGACTCTTCTGGCATTTTAGAGACAGTAATGTGATTCACAACCCTAAAAATAATCTTCACGTTTGAAAACCTGTTACCTTTGTGTCTCCTGTCGTCTTTAAAGCCCAGCGACGTCAGTCCAGGTATGAGCTTGTTCGCCAAAGAGCTCAAATCTACAGGAAGAGTCTCTTCCTCTGTGAACAATAATCAATATATTCTTCAGACACATGATGTTATTGCTCTGGATAAACTTTCTGCAGCAAAGTCAGAAACCTGTGTTATATTTAACCCTATAAAAGCTACTGTATCATAATTGATAGGCAGATTTCTAAGGCGTCTAAATGATCAACATGATCAAACTTTGTTGTCTGATTAATAGTTTAGAGTTTTTTATCAAGTAAAATCTCTTTTAGTCTAACTTTACAAACGTCCAGCTTCAGCTCGAGCTTCACGTGTCTTTCTGCTTTACTGATTTTTATCAAGTAAACACAAGAATAACTTTGATATTGTTAGTCATATTTCCAGATCTTTTTTTTTTTTTTTAGAAAATATGAAATATATGATCATCAAATATGATCATCAGGATCTTTTGAGGAACGTTTGTTTGTTCATCTCTCATCATCATTGGATTGCATTGCATTATACTGTATATTTGGATAATTTCAATTTCATCTTATTACTGGAAATACAGAGCGATGACTGATATTTATATATTTTATGTGTAAGTATCTGCTCTACTTTTATAAAGATCTCATTGATTTACAAGCATCAGAATTTCATTATATAAATATCAGCATCTGCACCAAATTGCTGTATTTTATGTTTACTTCATATTCTCACTATATCAGACTATATGTGACCCTGGAGCACAAAAGCAGTCATAAGTCGCTGGGGTATATTTGTAGCAATAGCCAACAATACATTGTATGGGTCAAAATTATTGATTTTTCTTTTATGCCAAAAATCATTAATCAAAAATCATGTTCCATGAAGATATTTTGTAAATTCCCTACCGTAAATATATCAAAACTTAATTTTTGATTAGTAATATGCATTGCTAAGAACTTCATTTGGACAACTTTAAAGATGATTTTCTCAATATTTAGATTTTTTTGCACCCTCAGATTCCAGATTTTCATATAGTTGTATCTCAACCAAATATTGTCCGATCCTAACAAACCATACATCAATGGAGAGCTTATTTATTCAGCTTTCAGATGATGCATTTGACGAAAAATTGACACTTATGACTGGTTTTGTGCTCCAGGGTCACAAATGAGCCATAAAAGCCTGACGGATCAAATATGATACTCAACAAATAACACATATTCAAACTTTTTGTCTAAAGGTTTAATAAACTCTTCTATTTCAAAATGTTTTATTTATTTCATGTGTCAGGCTTAACAGGGTTAAATTTCTTATTCATTGTACATAATTGTGATTTAAAAATAGTGCATTTGCACAGCAGATCACCACCTCATTGTTTACCGGTTCAGCTTTCTATACACACACACACACACACACACACACACACACACACATATATATATATAGTCTGCTATATAAAGCAGTAGACACTGAAACAGAGTGATGCTCATACCTTCTGCTTCAGGATCTTGATTTACAACAGTGTAGTTGAGGGAACCATCAGAGTCCTTTTTGAGGTACCCCATCTACACGCAAAGTAAAGCAAATGTTCTGGTTAGGGGTAATAAACTGGTAATATTGCAATAAACATTGTTTGTACTACCAGTCTACCACATTACACAACTCCTGAAAAAAATATATAATACAGACTAGACAGAATCTTTTTTTTTCTGTAGAAAATCTGCTGATTGCTTATTTAGTGTTTAATTTGGAAACACTTTATTTTAAGGACCAATTCTCACTATTAATTAGCATGCATATTACTAACATATTGGCTGTTTATTAGTACATATATATATATATATATATAGGATTAAAAAAAAAAATTACAATTAGGAAAATGAAGAAGAAATATTGAAGATTCAGCTCTTTTAATATTTCTAAATTACAAAAGAGCAAGATTTATTCAATGCAATATGTGACCCTGGAGCACAAAAGCAGTCATAAGGGTCAATTTTTTGAAATTGAGGTTTATGTATCATATTGCTACAAATATACCCCAGTGACTTAAGACTGCTTTTGTGGACCAGGGTCACATATTATCTTAAAATATATTATTATACATTACATTATAATTTTAATATATTTAATAGACATTTTCATCACTTTTAAAGATTTCATTATATGTTAAGAATTTTTCCAGGCTTTGCAATCACAATTTTAATTCCATGATTTTTCCGACGGTGGGAATCCTGAAAAGGACAGATGTTCTTGCTTATTTTCATAAACAAAAGATGCATTTTGGAACGTCCTTGAATCATGTTGACTTTCATCCTGATTTTATGATTCGCAATGAAAAACTTTGTATTTAATCAAACAGAAGCACATGAATGAGGAGCGTTTTCACTAGTGGTCTCAAGACGTTATTTTAAGCAAAGCTCAGTCTGAACATAATAATATGCGTTTTTTAAACACAATAGGAGTTAATAACTTCTCATATTTGATATTCTTTAGTATCTGACAAACTACAATAGATCTTTTTGCAAGCTCTGCTTGTACACGTCTCTCTTTTTTTTTGTAGTGTCGATTTCTGGTGAATTGCATGACTCAAAATTATAAAACTTGAATCTCAGAAACATCAGGTCAAAGCTTGGCTGCACCTTAGAGCTTGGCACGAAACGGATGATTCGATCCCGTGCTTCATCCGCCGCGTGCTCCACCAGCGCCAACACATGCTCCTCCGTCGTGCTGTCCGTCAAACTGCAGGCGTTGCCCTCCTGCTCATACAGATCACTAGACGAGCAACACATCTGCTCAATCACACACTCACAAACACGAGACACGATCAAAAGCGAACAGCGGCCTGCGCTTTACCTGATGATGGGCTCCTTGACGGGCTGCTTTTTGGACTTTTTGGGGTACTCCGTGTGGATTGGTGTGATCTCCGTCACCGGTTCCTCAGGCGTAATGTGGTCATCTCCCAAAATGGCAGCCTGCTGAGAGAAATCCATGTCCTGCATAAAAGACATGCTGCGCTTCAAAGCTAACAGCCGCTCCTGTGAACAGAGCACAAATAGAGCAACACAGCACCCATTTACTCCTCCTGCGGAGGTCTTAGGTTTGCCATGAAGATGGGGGATGCAGAACGTCCAGCACGGGATGGATTGAAAGAAAGAAAGAGATTGCATGGTGGAAATACTCGTCTCTGAGCACTCGAGCCACATAAACTGCTCAAAACGAACCATCTCACTAATGCAATTAGATTACAGTGAGGTGACTGAAGTCTGGGAGTTTTGTCCCATCTAACACTAAAAATTCACAGTTTTAGGATTTTGAAAAAATAAAAAAATGAAGAAAAATTTTACTATTTCTAGGACACAGAGAGCAACATCTATTCAATTAAGTGTTATCATAAATTATATTTTGATTTACATCATACATTATATTAATATGCATACATAATATATTATCACATTTTTGCAATAGTTATTATAATATAATTATATATTACATACAAATTTTTAATATATGTAATAGACTTTTCCATCACTTTTTAAGATTTTATTCATTTTTAATTGTATTAATTTTGTCCATGAAATTTCCAGGCTTTGCAATCACAATTTTAAATTCCCTAACATTTCCGACAATGGGAATCCTGAAAAATCAGATGTTCTTGCTTCCATTTATGAACCATAATCATATAATTTGTAATGAAAAATATTGTATTTAATAAAAAAAAATAAAAAATTACACAAAAAGGAGAAGCATTTTCACTAGTTCTGTAATAGTTTTTGTTAATATTTTGATTTTATTTTATACTTTCTGTTTTCACTTAAATTTTAGTAAAAGTTTAGTGATTTTGTTGAGTGTTATTTTTATTTTTTTCAACATATCTATACAGTTTTTATTAATTTGTATTTATTAAACTTTTTTTTTTTTAGTAGCTTTTTTAGTATTTCAAGTTGAATATTTTCAACTAAACAAAACTAAGAATTGTTGACATGGCAGCTAGCTGAAATAAAATAAGTTTAAGTTTTTTTTTTTATATATTATATTTTATTAAAGTCAACATTTATATTGTTTCAAGCAACAAACATGTTTTTCCGATTATTATAACCGCACGTATCTGAATCAAATGGGAATGATGGCACGGATGAACAACAAAGGCAAAAAATAACCAAAACCAAACTGCATTAAAAATGTTACTTTGCTCATCATTTTGAATCCTGTGTGGAGAAGCTTCTTGGCAGCTTTGTAGTAAACCGTCTCCGGTCGGTTATAAACCATGGCGTTGTCACACATCAGCTTGAAGTCTGCCTGGAGAGTCACACACCAGAAACAAAACAGTTACACTTTTATAGTTACACGTCATTTCAGTAAAGCCGAAAATGTATCAGTAGTTAACAAAGAATCTGAAAATGAAGATAAATGGAGATAAAACAGCAGGACACTTGCGTGCCTTGAATTCTGTGATAGTTTTGTATTCGTTTGCGTCGATTTTGTCCTTCATTGTGCTGAAGTCCATGGGATGTTTGATTATCATGGAGTATCCTGGAGCAATGGCGTCTGTCACTGGGAAGGCGAAGAATCCGTGTGGATCTTTCCTGTCGAGACAGAAAGACTGTCCTTATATAATGCAGATATGAGGAAAGATTAGAATTACAATGCCATCTAATTTAACAGGGTGTTACCTCTGAAGCAAGCGCAAGAAATGCTCCAAGAGCTGCTGGCGAGGGGTGGATTCGTTTTCTGGGAAAAGCCAAAAGGTTAGTGATTATTGCTTTGTTTTGATTGATACCAGGACTGTGCATCACTCAGAGCTGAACTGTCTTTTAAACCAGTTTAATTAATGAATTTGAATCTGAAGCTGCAGAATTCTAAAATTTATTTGAATTTAAGGAACTGGAACCCGGAGTAGATTTTAGAACACTTTGTTCAAAACGGAGCTAAAAAAATACTTATATTTTAACTAAATATATGATTTAACGATTAGAATTTTATTTTCAATATTTATTTTCATGGTAACACTACAATACAGTTTTATTTTTTAACATTAGTCGACTGCATTAGTTAAAATGAATGAGTATTTCTAAAGCATTTATTAATCTTAGTTTATTTTAATTTCGACATTTACTAGTACATTATTAAAATCTATATTTAATGTGCATGAACTAACAATGAACACTCGAGTTTTATTAAGTGTATTTATTTGTAACAAAGATAATAAATACTGTAACAAAATGTATTGGTACTTGTTAGTTAATGCATTAATTAACGAACTAACGGGACCTTATTGTAAAGTGTTACCTATTAATTTGAATTTGAAACTTGAAGTGAATAATGTTAGTTTGCTTTGTTCAAAATGGATGCATTTTACATGGGTCAAAGACAAAAAAGGGTTTAAGCATAAAAACACTAAGTGTAATACTGCTTTAAATTATTGTTGCCCCCCCCACCCAAATTAAAAAGTTTTCAGTTTAATTTAATTGCAATTTTGTTTTTCTGAGCAAAAAATAAATATACATTTTCCCCTGATTTACAGAAGAGACCCACTAAAATGTCATTCAGTGTAACAATCTTGTCAGGCATATTTACAACAAAAATCAATTTATGACATATTAAAAGACTAATTACTTTCACCCCAAATACTAATTAGCTGTAATTTAACATTTTTAAAATGTGCCTCTATCCTAGGTTTTGCCCATTTGTCAGTAAGAATTTTTTACTCGTTTAAAACACAATAAAATGTAATATGCTCCCTTGTTCTTTCATATATTTTAATATGTACACGTCAGAATAAGCATGTTGTTTGAATTTTTACATAAATGTTGTGTTACACTGAATGACAATGTAACATTATTTCAACCAAATGTTGACATTTTATTCTCCAAAAACTTATTTGAAACCTTAAAAGTAGACACTTTACTTACATTTAATGTGCTTTCTATGGACATATAATCACTTTTGTAAATTTCTTTTGATGCGGACATCTCAACGTCTTTGACCCACTATATATTGCGCGATAAGTCGATATATTGATTAGGGCTGCCGCGATTCGTCGATTTTATTCGACTATTCGTTTTTCAAAAATCCTCGACTTCATTTCGCTCGCGTCGACTAACCGGCAAAATACCGAAAGTGGCGCATTTCAAGAACGAGAATCCATAAAACACATTATTAGACTGTTTTCCAAGGCTGCATGATATATTAAACCCATTTAAAACCATATGATTTCTTGCTTTTGATACTTTATTTGAACTAATTATCAATGCCTCATTGCTATTATATATGTATTTAAAGTAATTTTAAAGGCTATTGTTTACTTACATCTATTTTTATTACCACAAAAAAATTAATTATAATGATAGGGCCCTATGAAATCCGTTTTATTTCCAAATTCAGTTTTTATCCATTTTAAATTTTTCTATACTCTGTTTTAATGGTTAAATACAATTTTATTAATCAAAAAGCCTGTCTGATTAATTGAGTTTTACAGTTTTATCTTTACCAAATTCTGTTTTCCATTATTTTCTGGATTCCATTTTAATGGTTCGTAGACCAGAACACGTGGATGTGTTGTCATTCTTACACTATAAAACTGAACTCTGATTTCAGTGATTTGGACTGTGAGATGGACACTTGCTTCTTGCACTCTATGTTGCACTTTACTTTTGCTTTAAAAAAAGGATTTCATAGACATTTGGATTTCATCTGGTTTAATCAAATATAGTTTAATAAAATATTCTTAAGTAAAATCGTTGATTGTTTGTGGGAAATTAATCGTGTAGATTAATCGATAAATTAATCGAAATAAAAATAGTCGTTAGTGGCAGCCCTAATATTGATTATTGCGACAGGCCTAGGTATGCAGTTGTACCTTGCTGAGTTCGACAGGCTCGTACGGGCCGATCCGCCTGCTGCTCCACTTCTACTTTCACTCCAGGATGAAATTCTTCTGCTTCTGATTCCGATTCGAATTTGTCCCGCTTCCTCTTCTTCTCCTCTGGAAGCACCTGTGGCACAACGTTCCTTCAGTAACAGCTCTCAGCTACCGAACTAAGCTCTGGATCCCCATCACACAGGCTTTACCTCCACGGGCTTCGGCAGGGTGAAGGGCTCCACTGGTGCACTGCAAGCGTTTTCTGACTGCTCTCTCTCACGCTTCTTCTTTTTCTCCTCCTGGATCAAATACACACAGCATTTGTCAGATGAGCAGTAAGTAACTACTTTTTTTATTTATTTATTAATTTTTTTACATTTTCTAAAGAAAATGTGAGTGGTTTTTGAGTGTGTAATCCAGTGTTATTTTGGTATCATTTAGATACTATTATATATATGGATCATTAAGACTTGTAATGTTTTTTAAAGAAATCTCTTCTAGTGCTGTGTTCGATACGACGATACGACGATGTATCGTCACAGAGATTTGACGATACGAGCTGTCCCTGTATCGATACTGTGGCACGTGTGCAGCAGTGGACCGCGCTTAACTTGAATGCAAGAACAACGTTAAAATTGAGCAGAAAAGTGCGAGGTTTCTAAAAAATAATGAATAGAGCATAATATATAGGCTATAACAAGGTTTAATCTGGCCGCAGAGGAACACAACTGGGTTGCCTGATATAAAGAGACGTAATCCCCAAAACAGAGCTTTACACTTGCGCAATACGGAAATATCTGCTAAGTGTGCTACTTATCTTTGTCAACCTGGCAACCATGTGCACACACTCTCTCTCCACTGTGGATAAACGCGCTTGCTTTCTGAAAACACCGATTTTAGTTTTAGCTTGCAGTTTAGCGATCTCCACTTCAATACTCTATTCTCAGAGTAGCTCTTGAGCGATTAAGCAATTTAGTTGATAAAACTGCAGGGCAGCCCTAAAAAGTTTGTTCTTGGATGTCTGAGTGCGGCCGCAGCGTGATCTGTGTGAGTGACTGAGCGTGTGTGCGCGTTAGATACAGAAGACAGCACATTAGTTTAGAACTCTTCTCATTTTTATTTTATTTTTTTTAAACGTAGAGAGTGTGTTATTTTGTGCAATGATAACCTACCAGCAATGTAAATATGATTTTTAAACATATAGCTGTCACTTCTTATCAATTTAACACATCCTTGCTGAATAAAAGTTTTAATTTCTTTCAAAAAAAGAAAGAATAAAAATGTACTGACCCCAGACTTCTGAACTGTAGTGTATATTGTTAGAAAAGATTTCTAATTTAAATAAATGCTCTTCTTTTTAACTTTTTATTCATCAAAGAGTCCTGAAAAAAGGTATCACATGTTCCAAACAAATATGAAGCAGCACAACTGTTGATTAATTATAATAATAAATCCGCATATTAGAATGATTTCTGAAGATCATGTGACACTGAAGACTGGAGTAATGATGCTGAAAATTCAACTTTGCATCACAGAAATAAATTATATTTTAAAGTATATTAAACTAGAAAAACGTTATTTTACATCATAATAATATTTCACAATATTAAATTTGTTCCTGTATTTTTGATCAAATAAATGCAGTCTTGATGAGCAGAAGAAACTCCTTTAAAAAACATTAAAAATCGTTCTGATCCCAAACTTTTGACCGGTAGTGTATATACATACAAAACAAAAAAATTATTCAAAATATATGGAAAAAAAAAAAAATTATATATATATATATTTTTTTTTTCTTTTTAATATGTTGAATTATTCTTTATTTTTGTATTTTCTGCTTTCATTTTAATTTTAATTAAAGTTTTAGTAATTTTTGTTGTGTGTTTGTCTTTTTTTATCCAACTATATAGTTTATATAATTTTTATTTCATTTTCTTTTCTATCTTTTTTAGTACATCAAGTTAAACTAAATGCAAATGAAAAATGTTGCTTTTTATATAGTTTATTTCCATTTCAATTTAATTTCAGCTAATGTTTATTTTATTTAAAGTAAGTTTAATTTTAGTTAACTCCAATAAACCTGGTGAAATAAATGTTCCAAACGTTGTTGTCATACAACTCCATCATGTTGCACATTTAATTCAGCGAGTAGCATCCAGTTATCCTCTTGAAATTAGTTACTTTGCATTTTGAATCGCATTTTGTGTAAAAATGACACCTTCTGGCAGTCTGATCAAATTATAAGGGAAGAAAAAGGCTGAAGTATCACTTCTGGTTCACTGGAAAGGTCATCCATGCATGCTGAATATTCTCATAATGTGCACAATACAGGCTACATGATTAGAGGAATCACTCATGTCCACACATGAGCTTAGTAACAGTGATGATTGACTTCTGAGTGTTTAAGAGTCGCTCTTTTCACTCACCTTCCTCCTCCTCCTGTCCTCATCATCTACATATTTCTCCTTCTCCGATTTCTTCTTCTTCTTCTTTTTCTTCTCTCTGTGCCGCTCCCACTCGTGGTCAGAGCGGTCGTCATAGTAACTGGAGTCGTGGCCGGATCCGGAGAGCTCGGTCACTTCACTGCCGCCCACCTTGAGCACCAGCTTCAGCGGTTTATCCAGGGGCTTGTCCTCATAGTCTGAAAAACGGCACACAAAGCCATCAAGCATCAATTCTAAACTGAACAGACTTTAATGATCAGGACTTAATGACATTTCTGCGCTGTAAACTCTTATTCTGCTGTTCTGGAGGAGATAGACTACAAGGAGCATCACAAGATCAAACCCACTATCTAGAGTAAATACAACTGAATACCCCGATAGTTCTGTTAAACTAACTACAGCAAAAAAATCCAGAAGTGTGTATTCCCTTTACTGTAATTGTTTGGACCAGGGGTTTTCAAAATAGGGTCTGTGGACAGGGTAACAAATGTAAAAATAATAATAAACTAAATAAATAAGCAATACAAAATTAAAATAAAA
>NW_015549608.1:278023-282854 GCF_001515605.1 Sinocyclocheilus anshuiensis
ACAAAAAATGTAATAAATAAAAAAAGATTAAAAAAAAACATTTTAGCAAAATAACTAATAAATTAATAACAGAAATGTATTAAAGTAAATAAATAACATATTTAACAGTACAGGGTAACAAATGTAAAAATAATAATACAAATAATATTAAACTAAATAAATAAGCAATACAACATTTGAATAAAATATTATTTATGATATTAAATAATGCTAAATAATAATTATAAAATAATGAATAATTTAAATAAATAAATAGAATAAAATAAAATGAATCTAAATAAATAAAACATTTTATTAAAATAATAAACCATACAAATTCATTTTACTAAACAGATAATAGAAATAAGACTACAAATTAAATAAATAAAAAAACATTTAAAAAACAACAAATATATTAATAACAGAAGTTTATTAAAGTAAATAAATAACATATTTAACAGTACAGTACAGAGACTAGGGGCAAAACTTAGTAATGTAATATCATGGAAATATTTTACAAATAATATTCTACACATTTATAATATCAAAACCTCACATTATAATTTGGGTATTTAAGTATGAAAATATTTAGCTGCTTTTAACGTCTAGGATCTAAAGATCGTAACTCCCATGATTTAGACAACGCCCAAAAGATATAATTATGAAGTAAATCGATTATTTGTGTATTCTTGTATGAATAAAAACAAATGCATCATGCATTTTTAGACTAGTTGGAATAATACACAGACTTGCAGAACACTTTTCGATTTTCATACGCATATCTAATATTTTAGTTACCTTTTTCAACCTTTCTCCACTCGGGTTTGTGTTTCTTGTGCTTCTTCCCCATTTTTGCCTTTATTTATGAGGAAAAGTCAGGTTTAATCTTCTTAGCTTCTTTAGCTCTTCTTCGACGCAGCAGCAACAACAACAACAACATTAGCAGCTACGGTTAACTTCCGGTTTCAGGCGGTGTCGTTTCCGGCGCGGGATGACGTCACCGCTAACGCGGTAAATTTGCTGTTGTGAGGTGAGTGTGGGTAGATTACTTACAAATTGTAATCCGTTACTGATTACAAGTTACGCGATAAAATTTGCGGTTAGTAACGTAATCCGTTACATTACAATATAATCAGTTTACTTTTGACCTAACTCGTTTATCACATTGATTTGAATAGGATAATCTTGTACCATATTGATATAAAAATACAAAGAGAAAGAAAATATATTCTATTTATTGTAATTAACAACATGAAGTGCATTTATCATTACATTGCGTCAAGGTTTGTAAGTTAATAATTTAATCATAATAATGTAAAATTAAAATAAATAATTTCAAAATAACAACAATCAAAATATCACACTTATTAAAAAAAATTAAATATATGAGTATTTTAAAATGTAATTTAATCTAATACTTAATTTTTGTAATCTGATTACGTAATCCAGATTACATGTAATGAGTTACTTCCCAGCACTGCTGGTTAATTAGCTTTTCTGCCTAGTTAGCTAGTTTCTGGGTTTGTTTATAAATCTGATATTGTTTACGTCACATTTATATGTATGTGTGTGTGTGTGGTTGTACATACACATATATGTAGTTGTTTTTTTGGTGTTTGGCTTAGTGTTATGTTAGAATCGTTATTATACTCTTATACCTTTTGTTCTTTAATATTTTGAATTGTTTTTAGATGAATTTTTTTGTTTTTCATTTAAATGTTAAGTTTTGAAATTTTGTTGTATGCATTTGTAATTTTTATTTTGAATTGTTTTTAGATGAATTTTTTTGTTTTTCATTTAAATGTTAAGTTTTGAAATTTTGTTGTATGCATTTGTAATTTTTATTTAATTTCTTTATTTTTAAAATGTGTATAAGTAGTATTTATAAAGTTCTGGATCTGTTTTTAGTTGTTTTAATACTACAATTGATTGCTTCTGTTGTCCTCATTTGTAAGTCGCTTTGGATAAAAGCGTCTAATAAATGACTAAATAAATAAATAAAATAAATATGTTTAGGTTCAGTCATTTTACTTTAATGGCAAATGTATAGGTCCTTTTCTAAGCCATTAAAGTAAAATAACTGAACATAAACATAGGAGCCTGATAAAAATGCTAATTGCAGAAGAAAATGTCAGACGGCACTTAGAGGCTTTTGCATCTGAACTCTTCATTTGTCTGCATGTTTAAAATGGTCTGAGTTTGTGTTTGCAGCACAGCCAAGAGGTCTGAGGTGAGGACGCATGTGTTGTCACTGCTGGATCGACACTGCGCAGTTTTAAGCTCCTACAGGTGGACGGAGTTTGATGATGAATTTCTTACCAAAAATGTGGAGTCAGTCAGTGTAGCGGATTTAACTGGTCCAAAAGTAATTACAGTTTTTTCCTCTCATCTGTGTACATTCTGCTTTATATTTCATATACAGAATTTTAAAATGTTTAAAGGGATAGTTCTGTTTTGAGTTTTTACGTCATGCCACTTTATGGGTGTGATATTTCTTTTACATCTCACAGCTTGTGGATCTGAAGGTTCACAACCTTTGTATCCATATTTTCTCTCTGAATGATGACAGTCCCAGCATGCTTGCTCTTGAAGAGGAGGAGGAGCTTTCTGCTGCCAATCACTGGCTCCTCCCAGCAGGTGATCATGCATGACACGCCCCTTTTAATGCAAATCACATTCACATAGAATCCTTCATGTTTCAAATTTAAATTCTGGGATTATTTACTTGTTCCAAACCATTTTTTTAATACTTGGAATATGTGGTGCATGGACTACTGGTGTGTTATTTGTCCTTTTTGGAGCTTGGCTTTCATTGAATAGAGAATAGCAGCTTAAACATTCTGCCTAAGATGTTGTCTATTACATGGGAAAAAATAAAACTAAATAATAATAAGGTTTGGAATTAAATTGGGACACAAAACAATAACAGAATTTTATTTTTTTTGCATGAATTGTTCCTTTAAACTGAGTTAATGCTCCTGTGTGTTAGTATTATTAGATTATTTTTCCAGCGTCCCTTCTTTCTTGTGTTTATGCTGAAGATAATATACATTGTTCCCTTACGTACACATATTTACTATCAGTAGAAAACAAACTAATCATTGTCTGTCAAACACATTTTATGGGATTGTAATATTTCTACTCCTCTGAGAAAATAGTTTTATTGTGTCGAGACCCTTGAAAAGGTTTTTGATCAATTTAATCCACATTTAATTTTAGAATTTTTAGGGCAAATGAATGATCTTATTTAGTCTATTTAAATTTTAATAACTCGGGTATGATTTTCACCATGAGAAAGGCATTAAAAAATAAACATACTACATGCAGTACGTTGTTCCAGAGAGCTGGACTCATCTTTAAGACTACAACATCTTCTTCATGTCTTCCAGCTGAGTTTCATGGCATTTGGGAAAGCTTGATTTATGAGGAAGGCATCAAAACACAAGTAAGACAAGCATATTCACTGTCATCTTGGAATTATTTCAGATTATATAGCAGAATTATGCTTGTTGGGAGAAATAGGCAGTATAACCAAACTCTTATGTCACAGTAGAGGGCATTTGATATACATATTTGATATGTTGCATATTGATAAACCTGTATATATTCATACTGACATATTTGGTCAGTTTTCCTGGAAGAGAAAGATATGTATGTTAATGTATTTAATGTAAAATATGTATTTTGATGTCATTTTGTCCTTTTCTACACTAGCATACACTGCTGTTCAAAAGTTTGGGATCAGTAAGATTTTTAAAGAAGTGTTTTAAAGAAGTCTCTTTTGCTCATCAAGGCTGCATTTATGTGATCAAAAATACAGAAAAAACAGTAAAAGTGTAAAATATTATTACCGTTTAAAATAATGGTTTTCTATTTTAATATACTTGAAAATATAATTTATTTCTGTGATCAAAGCTGTATTTTCAGCATCATTACTCCAGTCTTCAGTGTCACATCTAATATGCTGATTTATTACAGTTTTGCTGCTTACATTTTTTTTGGAACCTGTGATACTTGTTTCCTAATTCTTTGATGAATAAAGTTATAAAGAACAGCATTTATTTAAAATATAAATCTTTTCTAACAATATAAGTCTTCATTGTCACTTTTTATCAATTTAACACATCCTTGCTGAATAAAAGCATTAATTTCTTTAAAAATAAATAAATAAATAAAAATTACAGACCCTAAACCTTTGAACGGTCGTGTATAATGTTACAAATGCTGTTCTTTTTAACTTTTTATTCTTCAAAGAATCCTGAAAAAAGTATCACAGGTTCCAAAAAAAAATAGTAAAATACAGCTGCGCATCACAGAAATAAATTACATTTTACAATATACTCACACAGAAAACACTTATTATAAATTGTAATAATATTTCACAATATTACAGTTTTTTCTGTATTTCTGATTGAATAAATGCAGCCTTGATGAGCAGAAGAGACGTCTTTAAAAATCGTAATTAGTAATTATTCCTGAATGCCAGTATAAGTAGTATTGCAAAACTGACACATTTCTTCCATTGCATTGTCATATGTCATATCATAACATGACCTTTGTCTTCACTTCGGTCTCCAGCTCTTGGATTATGTTTCGACAACAATTTTCTTCTCTGACAGAAACGTCGACAGCAATTTGATTGCCTGGAATCGTGTCGTGTTACTTCACGGTAAGACAGTAAAAGCTTGTTTGAAAGCTCAGCACTTTCTGTCTTCTGCCATGTTTATACAGTTGCGCGTCTTTCCTGACCCCTCAGGGCCGCCTGGCACAGGGAAGACGTCTCTGTGTAAAGGACTTGCCCAGAAACTCTCCATCAGACTGTCTGGCAGGTGTGACATCTTCATAAAAGGAG
>NW_015549608.1:284460-304793 GCF_001515605.1 Sinocyclocheilus anshuiensis
TCAAAGAATCCTGAAAAAAGTATCACAGGTTCCAAAAAAAAATAGTAAGCAGCAAAACTGTAATAAATCAGCATATTAGAATGATTTCTGAAGATCATGTGACACTGAAGACTGGAGTAATGATGCTGAAAATACAGCTGCGCATCACAGAAATAAATTACATTTTACAATATACTCACACAGAAAACACTTATTATAAATTGTAATAATATTTCACAATATTACAGTTTTTTCTGTATTTCTGATTGAATAAATGCAGCCTTGATGAGCAGAAGAGACGTCTTTAAAAATCGTAATTATTCCTAACTTCTGAATGCCAGTATAAGTAGTATTGCAAAACTGACACATTTCTTCCATTGCATTGTCATATCGCGTTCCATAACATGACCTTTGTCTTCACTTCGGTCTCCAGCTCTTGGATTATGTTTCGACAACAATTTTCTTCTCTGACAGAAACGTCGACAGCAATTTGATTGCCTGGAATCGTGTCGTGTTACTTCACGGTAAGACAGTAAAAGCTTGTTTGAAAGCTCAGCACTTTCTGTCTTCTGCCATGTTTATACAGTTGCGCGTCTTTCCTGACCCCTCAGGGCCGCCTGGCACAGGGAAGACGTCTCTGTGTAAAGGACTTGCCCAGAAACTCTCCATCAGACTGTCTGGCAGGTGTGACATCTTCATAAAAGCAGACAGGCAGCTGTAGAGCGTCCTGTGTCTATTTACCATTGTTTGTGCGTTTCCACCCTAAACAGGTATGCACACAGCCAGTTCGTGGAGATTAACAGCCACAGCCTCTTCTCCAAGTGGTTCTCAGAGGTCCGTCTGGATCCGTCTGCTCTGAAACGCTTCCTCAGATTCGTGTCTGAAACCTCATTGACATCTGACTGCTTTTACAGAGCGGGAAACTGGTCACAAAGATGTTTCAGAAGATTCAGGAGCTCATCGACGATAAAGACGCTCTGGTGTTTGTCCTGATAGACGAGGTTCTCTCTTTTTTACATCATTAATGTCCGCTCGTGTCTTTTGTTTTGTTTCATTTGACTCACTCTTGCTCAACAAAACCATTTAAACCAGTCGGTTTGTTGGCCAACAAACAGCTTTTCTCAATTAAATCTGGTCTTAACTGTTCAGACTGGTCTTAGACCACTTTAGACTGGTTTAGAAAAGCTATAAACCACGAGAACCCTTGCTTTACAGTGATATTACCTCCTCATTAACACTGTAATTCACATCCTCTAATGAATGATGATTTGATTATAAGTGAATCTGAATGATGTTTTATTGGTCGGTTGATTTCAATTCCAGTACATTTTTTCTAAAACAGCTTGGATATTTTGATATATTGATTTTTTTTTTCACCCTTTGGCATGTCTTTAGGAAGCCATTAATTGTAAAAATGTTGTTTAGGCAAAGTAATTTGGAAAATGGTGTTTTTGGTATTTAGTTCAAATCTTTGGAAATGTTATGTTTAAATATGCAAACGAGGCATTGTCTAATTAAATATGCACTAATTTGTGCATACATTTCTAGAACATTTTAGACAGGCTCTTTTTATCACTCTATAAACCACAAATTACTGTCAACAGCCAGAAAAAAATTCACCATGCTTATAGGAGTAAAACATATTTTTTAGATACAGTGAGTAAAAGTTTTAAATTAGCAACACATTTCAGCACTAAAAATGCAACCAGAAAGGATAGTCATGAAAAGTTCAGAAATTTTACTATTAGACCAATACTGTAATATTATTAAAGCATATGAAGAGTTAATTTGCAAAAACAGATAACTCCGTTTTTAACAATTTTCAAAAATCAAGTTTTTTCATTGTGCCAATTTTTCAATTAATCTCAATCAAACTGCAGTTGGGTTACTTTGATTAGGTTAAAAAATAACTAACAATTACAGCTAACTAACACAATAAAACACAATAAAAACATGATTACATAATAAAAAACATGATTTTTGAAAATGTAAAAAAAAAAGAGTTATCTGTTTTTGCAAATAAACTCTTCATATTTTAAATAGAATATAGTAATTTCAATGCCACTTAATTTAATACAAAAAACTAATTATAATTTGGTCTCAAATTTATGTACGTTCAAAAAAATCAGTAAACCTGTAAACCTTTTCCCATCACTAGACATATATAGAAGTCAAATAATAATATTTAAATCAATTAAAAATATATAATACATAAAAATATGTAATACTTAATACTTACTTAGATAAATATATCCCAAAAGGTGACTTGAGCAAGCTGTGGC
Source organism: Sinocyclocheilus anshuiensis (assembly GCF_001515605.1). Classification (NCBI taxonomy): domain Eukaryota; kingdom Metazoa; phylum Chordata; class Actinopteri; order Cypriniformes; family Cyprinidae; genus Sinocyclocheilus; species Sinocyclocheilus anshuiensis. The sequence goes on from NW_015549608.1 coordinate 286,722, forward strand.
ATATAATATGCATTGTTCCCCCCCCCACAAAATCTGTTGTTGTGATAAGTTTGAGTGTCTGTTGCTGTTTTTACCCATATTTAGTGAAAGTACACAAACATTGCAGGTCTCTGAGGGTTAATGATGTGTGTTCGTCAGGTGGAGAGTCTCACAGCCGCGCAGAGCGCCGCTCAAGCAGGCACAGAGCCGTCTGACGCTATTAGGGTGGTCAATTCAGTTCTGACCCAGCTCGACCAGATCAAACGGTCAGTTTCTCTTCATCTGTCCCACACGGCTCACTTTCATCTACAAAGGCATGCTTGAAATCAGAACGACTATTTGCTGAATGCACGTCCCTGCTCTTCTTGTGCATGATTTGTGGTCTTTCATCAAAATATAATAACCTGCTCCAGCATTTTTCCCTTCTTGCCCTGCTTTTTATGCAACTGAATAACCTGTTGCATGTTGAAATATGTCAAATATGTAACTAAAATTCATTCGTAATTAGGGTTGCAAAAAAAAAACTTTCCAAAAATCCCTGGAATATTCCAAAAAATCCTGGAAAGTTTCCAAAATTTACTGGAAATTTTCCACCTTTTTGCAACCCTATTCGTAATCATGCAAACCTTGCGTTTTCCTCATTCAGGCACCCAAATGTTGTCATCCTCACCACATCCAACGTCACAGAAAAGATCGATCTGGCCTTTGTGGACAGAGCTGATATAAAGCAGTACATCGGCCCCCCGAGTGCCAGCGCCATCTTCAACATCTATCTGTCCTGTCTGGAGGAACTCATGAAGGTGAGCTCGTTTCCTTGAACCATTGAACATCTCTGTTCTTCTGCCGAACACAACAGTATCTATCTGAACCTTCCCTGCAGCATCAGATCATCTACCCCAGACAGCAGCTGCTGAGTTTGGAGGAACTGGGCACCATGAACTTCATGGAGAGCGACGTGACCCGTCTGAGCTTAACGCTGAGGAACATCGCCCAGTGAGTGTTTGCTTATGACGTAGCTAGTACTGAAAGTCTCAGAGAATGGATCTTCACGAGTGTCTCTTTCTGCACAGGAGGAGTGTGGGACTCAGTGGAAGAGCTTTGAGGAAAATCCCATTTCTGGCTCATGCGCTCTATGGAAAGGTACTCGTGTTGTGTGATTTTTACCACAAATAAACTGTATTTTTAGCCTTAAGGCTAAAACTGCTTATTGCTGTGATGAAAGGATGGCAACAGCATTTTTTGCATTGACATTTGTGACCCTGGAGCACAAAAGCAGTCTTAAGTCGCTGGTCAGATTTATACATAAATAAATGAGATTTCCATTGATGTATGGTTTGTTAAGATAGGACAATATTTGGCCGAGATACAGCTATTTGAAAATCTGGAATCAAAGATGATTTTCTCAATATTTAGATTTTTTTGCACAACCTAAGATTCCAGATTTTCATATAGTTGTATCTCAGCCAAATATTGTCTGATCCTAACAAACCATACATCAATGGAAAGCATAGATCATCTTTCAGATGATGTATAAATCTCAATTTCGAAAAATTGACACTTAAGACTGGTTTTGTACTCCAGGGTCACATTTAGTCAACTTGCGTTGCTTATTTCAAAAGGTAACTCAGATATTTTCTTGTAAATTAAAAAAAAAGTCTTACTTTACCAGTTACTTGAAAAAAGTAATCTGATTACGTAACTCATTTTACTTGTAATGCGTAACACTGGTAATAATATTAATATTAGGCATCATCTAATTAAATATACACTAATTTGCATACATTTCCAGAACAGAAACCCGAAATAAGCCAGGTTCAAAATTATATTAGAATTAAAGATTTTTTAATATCTATTTTTTATCACTCCATAAATCAGAAAATACTGTCAAAACAAAAGCCAAAAAAATTCATTTTAATTTTAGAAATAAAATGCTGTATGAATCAGGCGAATGATATATAAACAAACCCATCTATAAAAACCTTTAGAATAAAGATAATAATAAAACTGATTTATGTTGAAGATATATGTTGTGATTGAAATCTACAGACACAAACAGATGCAATAAAATAAACACTTAAATGTGTATTTTAGATGTTTTCTTTCCACTAGTCTGAAATAAGACGTGTTACGGAAGCAAAATCTCAAAACTGTCCAGTGAATGAGAAAACAGTGGAGCATTTTGTGCATCACAAATTTTAGAGTTGTAGACAACAGAGTTTGAATATGCAGTTTAGTCTTTGTTTGTTGTAATCACGTCTCCTCTTCTGTCTCCAGTCCTCCACAATGACAGTCGAGGGTTTTCTGAAAGCGATGGAGTGCGCCGTAGACAAACAGAGACAGGAACAGGCGAGTTTGATCAACTGTGTTTGAGCGACTGATGTTCTGCTGTTGTATCAAAACGGTTTCTTCTTGTTTTGTTAATTCAGTATGTCTGGTCCATTCACCAGCTTCATCCTAGAACAAGCCAGTGTTGTTTTATTTCACGTTTGAGAGTTTAAAACAGCACTTATCATCTGCTAGGTAACATTTTTGATATTCATAAGCTGAAGTTTTGGTGTCCTAAATCCGACTTTGAAATATGCAGTGTAGCAGCTGCTATGTGCATATGAATAAAATAATGTTATTTTTTTATGTTCAGCTTTTATATATGTATATATTTAAATAATTTAATTAAAATTAGGGGAAAAAAATCACTTCTTTTGGTTCTTTTTTTTCTGAATTGGACATAAAATGTTTTAGTCTAATCTAATTTATACATTGCAACCAGTAGGTGGCATAATGGTGCTACTGCAGGAAAAACAGCATGCATGAATGCAAGAAATGCCTCTGATAGATATTACCAGATGCACAATCACTCAGACAGCTATTCTTACTTTTATTAGAAACTATTTGAAAACCAAACCAGGTTTGTGTGCTAACAGCCTTTATTCACATTGCTTTCAGTTTTGATTTAGTTTTCAAATCCAGTCTTTAGGACTGACGTCCACATTGTCATTATGCAAGAGGTTTGTACAAATCAGATTTCATGGTTTATTTTTTATTATAATTTGCATTTTTTATGGCTGTCTGAGCAAAATCTGCCTGAACATGCAGGGTTTCTGTGGGTCTTAAGTCTTAATTCTCCCTTCCACAATCGAAGGCCTTAAAAGCTCTTAAATCAGAGCAGAAAGTCTTAAATTCAGATTCATGGCATTGAATGTTGCATGCACTGCAAACAAACTTCCTCAGTATTTTTGTTTTCAAGTACAAATATGTAAACATCCTTAAATCAAGACGCATTTACTTGAGACACAAAAAGAAGAAATTAAGTGTTATTTTCTGAGAAATTGAACAAAATGAAGTGAGTTTATGCTTAAAACGAGAACAAACATCTGTCAGTGGGGTATGAAAATGTATTTTTCATTTGATTTAAGTTTATTGTTCTGAGCCCATTGGTAGATATTTGTTCTTGTTTCAATCATAAACTCATTTTGATAAATTTCTCAGAAAACAAGACTGCGTATGTTATTTTGCTTCTCAAGTGAATGCATCTTGATTTAACAATCTTTAGACATTTTCAGATTTCAACCAAGACACAAATTCAGAGGAAGAACATGCATTTTTTTGCAGTGTGATTCAAAGTTATTTCCATATTCTAGTGTTTGGGAGCAAAGGTATTCAAACCTTAAGCTATTTTGTGTAAAAATGAATTAAAAAGTAATAGATATCAGTTCAAAGTTGTATTTTTAAACTTGAAATGTTTGCTAATACAACTCATTGTGTGATATTTACATCTAGAGACCATATCGATGTATTGTGTTGTTAAAAAGGTCTTAAATTTAAAAGGCTTAAATTGACCTTCATAAAACCTGCAGAAACCCTGAAACCGATTGTTTTGTGTCATTTCAAAGAGATTAAAGTTATAAAACACAAACTAAAATGCATAGCATTTCATTCTCCCACATGTGCATTCATTCAGAGTCAGCTTTCTCACATGTAGTTTGACCTTTCGTCGTTTAGAAACCAGTTTGACACCATATTTAAAGCGGCCTGCTTTGATGTGCTGTTTGGAAAGATTCGAGTTGTGAGAATTTGTTTTATGCGAATCCCATAATCACAAAGAGCTGCTTGATGTGTATCATCACCCGCCGATACCGGATCAAACAGGTAAACACCTGCGAGCCATCATTGTGCAGGTATCTGTAGCGCATTCTTCTGATATGATGTGAGATTAAACCGTGTCAGGCTGCAGACCAGATAAACAAACCCATAATTGCAATGTCTGCAGGCTTTTTTCTCTTCCTGACAGTTCCTCGTCCAAAAACACACAGCTGTTTGAATCTAATCAGAAAAAACATCGTCAAAAGCCTTATTGTTGCAGTGTTTTATACCGCTTTTGTGGTTGGAAACTGCCAGTGAGTTCCTAAACAAAGCAAACACTATAATGCTGCAGAATTTCTCGGGGGTTCTGGCCTCAAGCGCTGGAATATCAATAGAGCTGCCAATAGTAATACATTAGTTGAAGAGTTAATAACATGAGACATTTAAGGCTGTTCAGTAGGACTGCAGAGAGATACATGAGCTTTTGTTTGAAATAAAAGAATGATTTATGCTGCTTATTGGCAAATCAGTATTGCAAATCTCTCCCCTCTTTAAGTATTGCAACAGATCTTTTCCACACGTGCAAATGCAATATGCTTTCATCTCGTTTTTCTTTTTCTTTTTTGTCTTTCTCAAACTAATTGATAATGAAAAATGTTCCTGTGGGGATCGTGCATGTTTGAATTACCAACTAGTTTTTTGCATTTTCTGAAGAAAGTGGTTGCTGTCTGGCTTAAGTGAAAAAAATCTTTCTTTTTTATTAACCAAGATATTAAAATTTTGCTTAACTTATTAAAAAGAACACATTTAAAATTCACTTTAAGCATACAAGCTATTTTGTTTTTAGTGTTTATTTGTTTTCTTTGTTTTTTTTAAAGAACATACAATGTAAAAAAATTCAAAGTTGTACATAAAACAGATTATTAGAGTATGTTTTACTTAAAAAAAAAAACGTTTAATTCAATATGTTACTATTTCTTTGTAACTGTTAGTGAAATTTACTAGTAATTTCTAAGTGAAAATTGTTTCTACTTGTTTCTAGATTTATAATATCAGCCATTTCTTGGTTATTAGCCTTAATGTAAAAATTATTATTTATCGGCTGATATTTAATTCTAAATAAAAACTATTTACTTTAGTTTTTAGAGTGTATTAATTTTCTTTAAGTAGTATACATTTATATTATTGGCCATTTATCAGTTATTGGCCTTACTATTATTTATTGGCCGATATTTAATGTTTAATACGAAATAAAAACTAATTCAGTTTTTAGAATGTATCAATTTTCTTTATATAGTCGATTTACAATAATGGCCATTTATTGATTATTGGCCTTAATTTTAAAATTATTATTTATTGGCTGATATTTATTATTTAATTTGAAATAAAAATTGTTTATTTTAGTTTTTGGTGTATCAATTTTCTTTAAGTAGCATAGATTTATAATATCGGCCATTTATCGGTGATTAGCCTTAATGTGAAAATGATTATTTAGTGGCCGATATTTATTATTTAATTCAAATAAATATATTTACTTTAGTTTTTAGAGTATCAATTTTCTTTAAGTAGTATAGATTTATAATATCGGCCATTTATCGGTAATTGGCCATAAACAGGAAAATACTAATTATAGTAGTTTAATACCATTTAGTATTTAAAAATCAGCCTTTTCTGTCCCAATCACAAAGGGATTATTCAGCTGTTGTTTCTAGTATCATATGTCAGTGTGAAACAAGTTCAGCTTCTCAGATAGCAACATTCTGATGCTGAAATCCTTGGGTTCAGGTCTGGTGTCATGTGCGTTGCTTCGGATGCATCTGCTGAATGACTAACATGCTAAATGTGACGATACCATCAGGAAAGAGAAAGACGCAACCATAGAGGAGCCGGCTTTGGATTTCAGCATCTGTGTAACTCATCAGAGACGTTAAACCACAAGCTGCCACGGGTTGAGAGTTTGTAAAGTCCCAGAGACGAATATGTGGAACAACATCACAAGCATGCTGAGGAGAGAGAGTAATAACAGAGTTTCAGTTGAGCTGTCATCAAGTGGGCGATTACATGTCATCAGCGGCGCCTGAAGAGTGATGATCTTTCCATTGTACTGCCTTCAAATCTGAATTAGCATTTTTGTTCTGAATTTTCTCATTGCATCAAGTGCAACATAATTAGTCATGTCAATCTTCCACTGTAAGTACACTAGATGCTTTCCTGAGGTTGTGCTGGTGTTTAGAGAGCTCCAAAAGTTGGAAAAATGCATCATCAAACACTCATTTAGAGATTTTTACTTTTTGTAGAGAAAATGTGTGTTGTTTGAAAATTCTAAAATTGAAAATTGTTTGAAAGTGTAGATGTTGCTCAGATCCCTCTGTCAGTGTAAGAAAAGTACAATCGGCAAATGTTGCATTTTGATTGATACACCAAAGTTAAATACTTGGTGTAATAAGTTCTTACCAAACACCTACAATGACCCCAAAAATTGTTCAGACATGCAAGTAATTTGAATCTAAATGCTCTTGCTTTTAGGGAAAATATGAGACAAATGCTGCAGGACCTTTTCTCTTCACTAACATCACTTTTATTCATCATTTTGCTCGGTGTGTTTGAATCCAGTGATTTTTAATGGATGTTTGAAGTCAGTTCTCCTCAAGTGTCTGTCAAGCAGAGGAACTGCCGGTATACTGTAAGAACTGAGGGCCTGTTTACACCTGGTCACTCAATGCGTTTTCTCTGATCGAATAGCTATCTGATTTGTTAAAACAGTTCTATTTACACTTGATTATGTGTTGTTGAGCGTCTGCGACTTACTTTCAGTTTCATTTGCGGCAGTTTGCCAAAGACTAGATATATACCAAAGACGGTGCATTCAATGGAAGCCCGTTTCCACCACTGAATAAAAAAATAAAAAAAGGTAATTGCGAATGCATTCATTCTATTTATTTTGTTTTGTTTTATTCATTCATTCTTTAGTTTGTTCATTCATTCATTATTTTTAATTTATTTTATTCATTCATTCATGCAATTTCAATCTATTTTTTGTTTGTTTATTCATTCAATCATTTTATTTCATTTAGTTTATTTTATTACACTTTATCTATTTGAGTCTGTAGATTTTATGATACTGTGGGTAAAAAAAAACTTACACCAAACTTTACAAATGTATTGCAATTTACAGAGCAGTTTGTTGATATATATTTAACATTTTATGTTGTAGTATTTTCTGATTGATGCAGTTATAAAAAGAGGTATTCAAAATCCCCTCTATAAAATCCACTGAATAAAAAAAATAAAAAAAGGCAATTGCGAATGCATTCATTCTATTTATTTTGTTTTGTTTTATTCATTCATTCTTTAGTTTGTTCATTCATTCACTATTTTTAATTTATTTTATTCATTCATTCATGCAATTTCAATCTATTTTTTGTTTGTTTATTCATTCAATCATTTTATTTCATTTAGTTTATTTTATTACACTTTATCTATTTGAGTCTGTAGATTTTATGATACTGTGGGTAAAAAAAAACTTACACCAAACTTTACAAATGTATTGCAATTTACAGAGCAGTTTGTTGATATATATTTAACATTTTATGTTGTAGTATTTTCTGATTGATGCAGTTATAAAAAGAGGTATTCAAAATCCCCTCTATAAAATCTTTTAACTCTAAATATCAACCAAATGAAACGAGTTTTGAACCTGTCTTCATCCGATGTTCAGATTTCAGTTCGGGAAATGTTGCAAATGAGTGCATATTTAATTAGATAATGCCTTATTTGCATATTTACACATAACATTTCAGAAAACCTGTCTTAATGTACTGTGATTGATCAACTGAGGAAGTATGTTGATATCGGTAAGATTTCTGCTCGGTTCATCTGTTGGTGTGGCACGTGTCCGGTAGGGGGCAGCAGTGATGCTGAAGGGGGCCGGACTGAAGGTGCGCGTTTCTCCAGCACTTCACTTTGCTTCACATCTTCATTTGCGGCGGATCATCCACTCGTGAGGTCCAACGACAGACGCTTTTCTTTACTCCTCTGTGTTAAAGCGTCGCAGTGATCGGGAGTCGCGCGCTAAATGCCGCTCGTGTGTTTGCGGAACCTGCGGGATTTGCCTTTTAATTTCTCTGAACGGGATATGATGTGCAACTGTGAGATGCACGAGCTCTCTTAACCACAGCAGTGATACAATGGGGAAACTTCACTCAAAACATGGTGAGTTACACATCTTCAAGATACATAATCGCAAAATATGTGTGCACGCGTATGTTTATTGCGTTAAAATAACGTTACTGTCTCTTAGAATGATTTTGATCTAGTTCTAAAATATAAAGATAGCTTTTAACTTTTTGTATTGTTTCTTTAATTACTTTTTCCTAATGTTTTTAAGTGTTGAAAGGCAAAAATTGCCATCTATTTTTATTATTATTATTATTATATACAATGGAATCGAATTCATTTCTTACAGATCAGCAGAATAAAAGTTCTAAGATCAGAAATGCCATTATTTTAAGATTTTTACATCATGAAAGTAGCTTCGTTAGGTATAATTACTAAATCAGTTAGTATTTGGGCATTTTAATTTAAAATAATTTAAAATCGTTTTTTTTTTTGTTGATAAAAGACATTTATATGCCCTAATCCTATCCATGAATGCTCTTGAAATGCACAAACATAAATGTTACTGTTAATAATACTCAGATTTTTTGTCTTTGGGATGCAGCTTGCAAACGTCGGGAAAATCCTGAAGGTGAGTTTTGCATTTTACACAGTTTTGAGTCTATTTTTGTTATGCATGAACTATTAATGTCTTGGATGTTGCAGAACATTTCCTAATGCTCCTCAAATCCACTTTCAGGGGATAGTTTTGTTGTGAACGGCTTTATTTCAAGAAGAGGAGCTGAAGAAGGCGAGAGATACGACACAAATCTGAAAGATTATAAGGTAAGAAATGCTTGTTTTTGTGCATTTGCTTCTGAGTCTGTCTGGTTATCCATCATAAGGTGAGTTAAGGCTGTGCAGTTAAGGCGCAATGCTGCATAAAAGCCAGACTGAAGTATAGCTGTGTAAATGTGTTTATGCTGCCTCTGAGCAGCATTGAACAGTGTGTAAAGATGCCTGAATGCCACTTCAGAAGCGCTTCTGTGCCAATTTGCAGGGGAAAAATTCAGCAATACATCGGCATCTGTCTTCTAAGGAAGCATCCTAACTGAAATCGAGCACAATATCTGACCGTTCTACAAACAAAAAGCACTTCTCTTGGAAAACCCAACTAATTTAAATCCATTTTTCCAAAGATTGTAGCATATGCATTAGGGCTGGGTTGAAAATACAGATTTTAATCGATTATTTTTTTTGATGAACCAATATCGATTTTTACATTCCAAGAATCAATCTATGCTGTTTTCAGTCGATGTGTGAACAAAACTTAATGAAACATTATTTGTAGCACCTCCCCTGCAATAAGTTTCAAAAATCGTTGTTACTTTTGATGTGAAACAAAGTCTCAGCTTTCAGATTCTGTCTATTTTATCATGAACCGATCACATCTTCCTATTTACTACTAGTTATAACACCAAATAAACATGAATGAACAATAGAAAGTGTTGAAAGAAACCGATCAACTTACTGAAACGAATCCTGTCTCATGTAATGACTCAATCAGGGTTTCAATCGTGGAAAGATGTCAATAAAACAGCATGTGATCAGTATGTCACGTAACGTCACATTTACCTCAGGAAAAGCCATTCAGTGACCATAAATTCGATAGCTAGCTAAAAAAAAAAAAATCACTCTAGAAAAGGGTATTTTGCTAAATATGTGCACTATATTATATATTCATTATATTTTTACTTAACCTGTTCTTAAATATCTAATGCATGTTTGAAAAAATGAAAACAAGTTATGACATCCACGGTTAAAATGTTTATATTTCAACAACAAACTGGAGTAGAAACATAATTATGTCATTAAAAAGTTATTTTAAATATATTATTAATTATAATAATTTGATTATAAAAATGGCCTTATGTGCAATTTTTTATTTAATTTTTTAATGTATGTTTACAGATATAATAAATATATATATTATAATATAAATATATTATGAAATTTTTTTTTTGCTTGTAAAAACTGGCTAATTTTGTAATGTTTGTTTACAACATTATCACTTTAATTTAATAATGTACCAACTGACAGGGTTTATCGAGTAGTTTACAGCATTAGTTGAGAGAGATTTTTTTCTTTACCTGATTGTCTATATATCCAAATGAATCGAGATCGAATTTGAATCGAATAGCAAGCTTGTGAATCAACGTCAAATTGAATCATGAAATTTGTCTCAATACCCAGCCCTAGTTTGCATGCTGCTAAGAGTTTCTAATAAGCATAAATATACACAGCAGCAACGAATACTAAGAAAAACTGTTGTTTTAGCACTGTTTTTAGCATTTGTGGTGCATTATGGGATTGCTTTCTTCTCAAAGGGTGCATTTGATGCTGCCTTACCATTTGGCCCATATATGTGACCCTGGAGCACAAAAGCAGTCTTAAGTCGCTGGGGTATATTTGTAGCAATAGCCAACAATACATTGTATGGGTCAAAATTATAGATTTTTCTTTTATGCCAAAAATCATTAGGATATTAAGTAAAGATTATGTTCCATGAAGATATTTTGTAAATTTCCTACCGTAAATATATTTGATTAGTAACATGCATTGCTAAGAACTTCATTTGGACAACTTTAAAGGCGATTTTCTCAGTATTTAGATTTTTTTGCACCCTCAGATTCCAGATTTTCAAATAGTTGTATCTCGGCCAAATATTGTCCGATCCTAACAAACCATACATCAAACAGATGATGTATCAATCTCAATTTCGAAAAATTGACCCTTATGACTGCTTTTGTGCTCCAGGGTCACAAATGGTATCTTAGAGACTAGATTTGCTATGATTTTATAAAAGTAACCCATGAAATCCCTGAAGCGTCTCAGAATGGACTATTCAGCTGTAAGAGAGACGCTGCTGCAGCTTTTTCCCTGTATCTTGGTCAAATCGCTCAAGAATCCAGACGTGAGCTGCACCGCAGAAGGAACACAGAGAGCTGCTGCTGCTGTTGTTTTAGTCGTGTTTGGCAGCGGGACAGCGCCGCTGTGGTTGTTCCCTGGTGGGATTGATGGGTTTTGACGTGCCGTTCCCTGCGGGGAGGTTTGGCGTCGGGACTGTGACATCAGCGGCGGGCGTTGAAGGTGCAGAACCAGAGGCTTTTGTGATTGACAGCTGTTTTAACTAACAGCTGAGAGTCGCGGTTAGTTCTGGACAGTCGTGCATAACATCTGCGTGAACAGCGTTGGGATTATACAGTGATTTACAGGAGTGTGAGATTACCAGATTTTATTTTTTATGTCTATGCAGTTGATTTTTTGCTCTTTCTCCTCCACCTGAGGACTTTTGTCTCATTCTTTGACCATACAATACTGCTATTTTCTGGCATGTTTTATAACATAAGACAGGTTGACAGCCCTAACCTTAGTGATTCATAGCAAAGAATAACACGACTCATGGCATACGTATGTCAGTAACACTGTTCTGTTCATACTACACAATATTGCAATGATTTTAATGCACTTTTTACTGCACTTGTTGAGACAGAGATTTATTAGTGTCTCTCGTTTAAACTTAAGTAATAAAAACACTGTTAGAGCTTGTTTGAATCATTTCTGTGGATGGGTTCAAAATGTCCATTTCAAAGAATCAATTCTAAAGTCAGTCTCAAAAAAATCTCTGAATTGATTAATTGAGAAGTTCACAGGAATGAATAAAACCAACTCTTACAAGTTTGTTTGAATTATTTGTGTGGATGGGTCAAACTGTCCATTTCAAAGAATCAATTCATTGATTTAGACAGATATTCACAGGAATGAATCAGACTGACTCACCTTAACAAGTTTGTTTGATTCATTTCTGTGGAAGGGTTAAAAATGTCAAATTTAAAAGAATCAATCCAAAAGTCAATCAATCGCAGTTGATTAGAGTGAACAGACTCTAAAATGTTTGTTTGAATTATTTCAGTGGATGGGTTTAAACTGTCCAAGATTTCAAAGAATCAATTGAAAATTCAATCACAAAAATCTCAGAATTGATTAATTGAAATGAACAGAAATCCACAAGAACGAATCATATAGACTCTTAACAAGTTTGTTAAAATTATTTCTGTGGGTGGACTCAAACTGTCCATTTTAAAGATTCAACTCAAAAGTCTTTGGATTTATTTGCAATGGACAGAAGTTCACAGGAATGAAACAAACCAACTCTAACTCTAAGTTAGTGTGAATCATTTCTCAAGATGGGTTCAAAATATCCATTTCAATGAATCAATTCAAAATTCACTCTCAGAAATCTCTGAATTGATTCTTTGAAATGGACAGAAGTCCACAGGAATGAATCAAACCAAAAGTCAATCAATCGCAGTTGATTCATTGAAGTTGACAATACACATGAATGAATCAAACCAACTCTTAATTAGTTTGAATCATTTCTCTCTGAAATTATTCTTTGAAATGGACAGAAGTTCACAGGAATGAATCAAATCGACTCACCAGTTTGTTTGATTCATTTCTGTGGAAGGGTTAAAAATGTCAAATTTAAAAATATCAATCCAAAAGTCAATCAATCGCAGTTGATTAATTGAAGTTGACAAAAATACACAGGAATGAATCAAACCAACTCTAAATTAGTTTGAATCATTTCTCTCGGAATTGATTCTTTGAAATGGACAGAAGTGCACAGGAATGAATCAAACCAACTCTAACTCTGTTTGATTCATTTCTGTGGATGGTTTCAAACTGTCCATTTCAAAGAATCGGTTCAGTAAGTCGACCTCAAAAGTCTCAAAAGAACTGATTCATTGAAATGGACAGAAGCCGATGTGTCTCATTATGTCAGACTCTCATCTGTGCAAGGCTTTGCGTCATTTCAATTAGTCTCCGAAGGATGCTGAAGGACGTCATAGTAAAAAGACTCTAACTGATGATTAACCTGCTCTATTAGAAGCCCTATAAAAGCCCTTCCCGGCATGAATGGGAAAGTTATTTGGGAAAATCTGACAGCGGCCTTGAGGGGAAACCATTAATGGGCAGGTCCAGGGTTTGATTTCATCAAAGTTTTGGCTCCGGTTTGTGTTTTGTCAGTCGTCAAGTCGACTCTTTGAAACTGTGAGCAAGAGCGCGGGAGACTTTTGATTTGCGATAAGATGCGTTTAGGTTGTTTATTTCGGGTGGATGAAGTGAAAGAGGCACTTTCGAACCAGAGCTTTTGATTCGAGTCCATTTCAGGTCAGAGTTTGGTTGATGTGAAACTCTGGTTTGGACCGAACAATCAAACCATGAGTCACTAGACTGAACTAGTTTGATTTATTTCTCTCAATTGGTTCAGATGGTTCATTTCATTGAATCAATTCAAAATTCAATATCAGAAGTCTCTGAATCGATTCTTTGAAATGGACAGAAATGAATCAAAGTGAAAGGTCAAACAATCAAACCATGAGTCACTTGATTAATTGAACTAGTTTTGTTGCATAACTTGTTGCAGTTTAGATCACAACAAGCATTTTCTTGTGCTGCCATCTCACTTTTGGAATTTAGTTGCAAATTAATCTGCAATTTCTCATATTGTGCATATTCATGTCTATAAGCAAACAAAACGAATGCATGTGTGCATGTGAACTAGGCTTATGAATCACGCTGCTGTCTAATCTGCTCTTTGTGATTTTTGAAAACACTGTAATCACAGTTTTGTGCTGCCATGTTTATTCTGCAGTAAACTGAATCCTCTTTAGCAATATCTTCATGAGTTGCAGCTATAACTAGTCATTGTTGTGGGAGCGGAGCACGTTTGATTGAAGTTTTTTGGAGTTGCTTCATTCTGTTTCCCGTGATCAGCAGCTGCAGCCTGTAAACTGTGTACTAAATATTACATGAATAGTTCACATTTTGTCAGCATTTACTAACTCTCATATTGCATTGGATTGTGAATTTTACCGTCAAGTTCCTATAAAGTACAAAAGAAGTGTTATACTCGCATTGGGTGAAAATTGCACTGTTGAGAGAGAGAAAAAACATTGGTGCATAAGTCACACTTTATTATTACATTCAGAAATAATGTTAAATACTGGTAAATAAAACAAAACTTTGCACATTGTAAACATGTATTTTAGTTACCTCTTTCCACAACAAATAATTTTTTAAATGCACAATTAAAAGCACAATTAAATGCTATTGAGAACAGAAAAGGAATGAAAAATATAAGTTTAAAATAGACACAATTCAGTCATTCATTCATGCATTATAAACGAATATTTATTTATTATAACGAACAATATTTATTTTTTATATTGTTTTGCATGCTTGACATTAATTGCATTATATAAGTCACTTTGGAAAATAAGTCAGCACGTTTCAGATGATTTTGTATTCAGGAAAATACAGTAATCATGTACAGTAAGACTTCTGAGTAAATGATGGCAAAATCTTAATTTTTTGTCATTTTTCACTTTATTTTTTTATTAAAAATGAGTTCACTGGGCTCTTGAAGTTTAGGCTGGAAAAACGGCAATGTAAATATTTATTGTGCCAATCTATTCTACAGTATTTGAAACCTCTTCATGTTTCGAACATGAGAACGAGTTTATTTCTGTCTCTGTTTCTCTTCGTAATAGTGAGGAATCGTGCCATGCTGGTTTATAATGCAGTTGAGCTGGTGTAAATTATTTTCCAGACCTCATATAAAAAAATCTTTTTATAGACTGTCTACATGTCATTTCTCTTTGATGCTGCAACGACTCCATACATTTCTTGTTACCATAATTTCCTCTGATTAAAGTCGTTCAGTTGCGTAAGTGTAAGTCGAATCGAATGTCGTGATTTTGTCGCTCATCTCTAGGGATGCATTGACATTTGTCGAGCCGCTCGTAGTGTTGTATTGTCATTATAAGTGCGGTTTAACTCTGCGCCCCAGAGCAGCTGTAATTCTGTCCTCTAAATGAACTGAAAGCAGACACCTCCACACGGACTGATGCTCGTGCTCGCGGAAAACCAGAGCAGATATATCATCTGACACTCAGTGTTTAGGAATCTCTGTAAGGATGACGTATGTCTGGATTACATCAATGAAGTATATGAGTGCTTTGTTTTCTACCTCACCTCGCTTTTTACGATACAATACAGTTTCAGAGCAGCTTCACAGTAATAAACAAGAAAATAACAGAATCATGCAAACTCCAACTTTAGTTTTCTATGCACAGAACATACCATGTTGGTCACATTCTTTGTCATTTTATAGGAATTTTCAGATTTTAATACATTTGAAGCTCCATTAACAGCATTTATGGCATAAAATCCATTACCACCAAATAGTTTCAGCTAATCTTTAATTTTTTTAAAGCAAATATCACAGTAAAGGACAGCAAAAGAGTTTAAACCTCGTATTTTTTGTTGGAGGCCTTTAAATTATTCATTTTATGATTTGATTTGTATAGTTTTATAAATTATTAAGGCTGCTTTTTTTAAGCAGATAAACTGTATAATTCCCACAAATGGTGTTTTCTCCATGCAAACAGTCTCTTTCTGTGTAATCATGACGTAACTTAACATGCAAATATTAGTAAGTGATTCTGTCACATTAAAGGAATAGTTCAGCCAAAACTGAAAATTAGCTGTAATTTTACTCACCCTCAGGCCATCCAAGATGTAGACGAGTTTGTTTCTTTGTTTTGGACTGTTTGATCTGTGCAGATTTCTCTCGTGATTCAGACCAGACCACTTTTTCACCGGAGGAAGCGTTATTATGGATTATGGACTCGTATTTTAGTTAAAAACGTCTTAATGCTGGATTTGTTTCAGCTTTTGTCTTCTCCAGATGTTAACTGATGGACTGGAGTGCTGTGGATTACTTGTGGAGTATTGTGATGTTTTTATCAGCTGTTTTGACTCTCATTCTGACGGCACCCATTCACTGCAGAGCATCCATTGCTGAGACACTGATGCAATGCTACATTTCTCCAAATCTGATGAAGAAACAAACTCATCCTAATCTTCTACATCAATATGGCCTGACGGTGAGAACATTTCCAGCAAGCTTTAAGTTTTGTGTGATCTACTCCTGTAATCTTATGTTAACATGTATAATGTGCATGTTAAAGTTGCATGGCTGTGCTTTCAAACCGCATAGGGTGATTTTCATGTTCATGGCAGCTGTAGTTCATAAAAGATGATTCAGAGATGGAGAATTGTAGACATTTTTCCAGATGCACAGCGACCGTTGATTTACATTTGTTTAGTGAATTTGTCACTAAAATAAACAACACTATCAGCGGCACAATCAGGATTTCATGTTCAGTGCATACATTTATTCAAAGAACCTTTTAAAAAGCAACAGTGGAAGAGTCAAATTTATTTTCCGGCCACAGATGCTGTTGAAACCACTTAAAGGGGTCATATGATGCGATTTCAATTTTTCCTTTCTCTTTGGAGTGTTACAAGCTCTTGGTGCATAAAGAAGATCTGTAAAGTTGCAAAGACTAAAGTCTCAAATCCAAAGAGTTTGCATAACGCCGCCCAAATGTTCGCGCAAAGAAAGAAGGCGTAACTTTTATTCTCGCTGTAGTATTGTTGCTGCCGCCGCCGCCGCTGCCATGACGTGAAGACGATGTGTGTTTTGTTGTGAAAGCGAAACTACTTTGTTTGGTCTTCCAAAAGAGGACACGACTAGAAATCAGTGGTTAAGTTGTATTTACAACACTGTTCCAGAACAGTTCAACCCAAATATTCAGATTTGTGCAGCACATTTTATGGAGGACTGTTTCCTGATCCTGGGAGAGTAGACTACAATGCCATCTGTTCTGACTCACAGCCTGTAAGTACGTTTTTTATATTTAAAGAATTTGCCACTGACGATTCAAACGCGAGTTTTGAGCAGTGTAGAGTAGCGCTTGTTGTTTGTCATTTCTCCGATCACAATTGCATACATGGTTTTATGTTTACGAGGCGCGATGCAACGCAAAGCGTAAAAAGACAGTATAAGTCATTATAATCCATAATTATGTCCCCACTGGATGCAACGAATTCCTCGTTTATAATGGGTTTTTTAATGTTTTTGTCTCATCGCTCCGGCCTGATAGGGTATCATCACAGTATGGTAGGGGCGTAACATTTCCGTCTCACGCTTGAGGTATTCGGCTAATCACAACGCACTGGATAGCTGGCCAATCACAGCACACCTCGCTTTTTCAGACCGATGAGCTTTGTAAAAATCGACGCGTTTCAGAAAGGTGGGGCATAGAGGAGAAACAATAATGTACAGTATGTGGAAAATAATGTGTTTTTTTAACCTTAAACCGCATAAACACATTTCATTACACCAAATACACCAAATAATGTTCTTTTTAGCAGCATCATATGACCCCTTTAATTCGCACTAAACCCAGAACATTCCTTGAAATTAATGGAAAAGAGGGATTGTGTCTGGCTGCCTTTTAAAGTCAGCTTTAGGATTTGGATTAGAAAAGGGCCAGATCCGGCGTTCGGTCGGCCCCCTCCCCCCCCCAGGCCCAGCCCATTGTCAGGGAAGCGGAGGGAATGGGATTCTTTAGCTGCCTGGCCGCGACTTCAAAGCGCGGAGCTGGGAGTTATTAAAGCTCTCTGATATCACTGGAGCCACGGGTTCATGCGCCGCGGATCTGGGGGAAGGGCAGAGACAGACGGGTGAGTATCCCGAGGGTTTTCCTGGTGTGGAGCTCCTGAGTATTAACTCTGAAAGCCATTTGTGTTCAGTGAGCAATAATGAGCTCATTAGTTGCTGTCAGTTTTTTCTTAAAGGAAGATCATGTCGTTCCAAACGTGAATGACTTACTCATGCATCTTTATCAGGGTTATTATCGTTAACTAAAACTAAAACCAAAACCATAATTTGTTTATTTATATATATATATATATATATATATATATATATATATATGAAGA
>NW_015549608.1:305046-314862 GCF_001515605.1 Sinocyclocheilus anshuiensis
ATTTTTTTCTAGATGCAACACTTCTCATTTTCATGTAGTTTAAGTACTAAAATAAAAAAAATAACTAAAACTAAAAGCAATTTAAAAAGTTTCATTTATCAAAATAAAATAAACATTAACTGAAAAAGAATATATAAATATGTAAGGCAAGGCAAGGCAAGTTTATTTATATAGCACATTTCATACACAATGGAAATTCAAAGTGCTTTACATAAAAGAACCGAAAAAAATAATCACAACAATAAAACAAGTAATTTAAAAAGTAAATAAATAAATATATATATATATATGAAGACGGACACAGTTTTTGTTTTATCCAGCTGTATTTACTCAGTGCAACTTATAACATGCAAGTGAAAGATAAAACACCAACATGTCAGAAAAAAAAAAGAATATATATATATATGGATATAAATGCCAAGGCAACATTTCTCATGTTCATTTAGTTTAAGTATTAAAATAACTAAAACTAAATTAACAAAAAACAAAATCATAAAAAAAATCAGTAATTGAAATAAAATATTAAAAAATATTTCAGATAATTGCCAAGGCAACATCTCTCATTTTTGTTTTAGTTTAGTTTAGTAAATGAACTAAAACCATTACAAAAAATGTTCAGTAATATAAATAAAATATTTAAACTATTATTTTAGCTAGATGCCAAGACAATATAAAATAACTAAAACTAAAAACAATAAAGAAGTTTTCATTCATTGAAATAAAATGAACATTAACTAAAAGAAAAGAATAAAAATATATAAAATACTATTTTATATCAGCTATTTGCCAAGGCAACATTTCTCATTTCTGTTCAGTTTAAGCACTAAACTAACTAAAACTAAAAACTGAAACCTAATAAAACTATATTAGACTAGAAATATAAAAAAGAAGCTAATGAAAATGTCAAAAACAGCAACATTACTAAAACTTTAACTTAAATTAGAATGAAAACAGGAAATGTAAAAATAAAATCAAATTTAAAATATTAACAGAAACTATAATAGCATATCAGTGATACTAAAATAACATGTTGATGAAGCTTTTTCACTGTACAACACATCTATAAAGCTGCAAAAATGACAAAAAAAAAACAAAAACACAAAGTGTCATAAAAGTAGTTCCCTTTCAGTCAGTCACGTTCGACGTTACGTCAGTCGTGACTGACGAATTGGGATCTCGCCCGAGAGCCCAATCCCCTTCGAGTGTTAACTAAACAAGCCAATGACAGTTGGCGTGCGTGTTTCGCCACGCGCACCCCGCCCCGCAGCGCGGGTATAAAAGGAGAGCGCGTGCAAACGCACATCAGCTTTTCGCTTCGGAGCCGAGCCTTCTAGTAAGCAAATCTCCGCGAGTGTTTTGAAGAAACAGCTGGCGTTGGTGTGACGGCGTATCAGCGGGGGTTGCCATCCAGGCTGCTGAAACTTCGGCGAGCTGCAGCTTCCATTCTGCAGTCCCGCCGCGACCTCCCATGGGCGCTTCAGCTCTCTCTCTGAAAGAGTGTATTTTCTTCTAAATGAGCAATTTCTAAAAGAGCTCCATGAGCGACGGGTGTCTTTTTAAAGATGGCTTCCCGCTCGTGCGTTTCCTCCTTCAGGGAATGAGGGTTACACAAGTAACCTAGACGTTAATGCATAAGGAAATGTATTTTATTTTAGAGCTTTTTGTCAAAATTTGGGCCTGTTCCTCACATAAAGATATCATATAACTTCAGAAGACTTGGAATTAAATGCTCAGTGCATGTACTTTTATGCTACTTTTTGTCCTTTTTAGAGTCACTATTGTGTGGAAAATGACAGTTCATTAAAAAGTCTTCTTTCATGTTGCATATGGGTTTGGAACGACATGACAGATTTTCATTTTTCTTGAACTCTTCCTGAAAGTTTTGCACGTCAGATTAAAGCACGTTGAGTGAAAGGAGCGAAAAAGCAGGAGACGCGAATGTGGTAATTACGGACTTGGACACAGAGGTGACTGTTGGCTGATCAAAGACGTTCCCTGAAAAAAAACCCCACAGGCTTCGTTTTTGTTTCTGAAGGAGACGGCGATAGGGAAAGAATGAGTTGGCTGGTTTTGAGAGAGGCGAGTTGCAGGTGTTCGGCTCTTACCTGTATAAACACCTGGCACGGGGCTAGAGAGATCTCTAGAGGTAAGATCAAAAATGAGCAGCCAAAATAGCAGCAGCGGCTCAGAATGTTGTTGGAAAGCCGGACAAGAGGCCTCTCTGTGAAAAATCAGCACAGAAAGCACTGAGGTGGAGACCCGCCGTTCTTAAAGAGCCGGCCTGTGAGGCCTCAGTGTGCTTCAACACTGGAAACATCAACAGTCTGCCGCACACTGACCAAATAATGAGACGCGCGCTCAGTTCAACCTCTCAACGCACCTTTCGTCTTAAACGTTCCCAGGCGTGAAGCTGCTGATGCCAGCGAAGTAGGAACAATCTGATCTAAATGGTGCGGGGAAACATTACAGAGACAGAATGAGTGGGAATTTGAATCCAATTGGCTACAACACAGGAAGCTGAACTGGAATTTGAATTGGAATTAATTGAAGTAAATTCCACTTCCTGCCAAATAATTAAAAAGAAGAATTTCAGTAAATTAGAGTATTCTGGTCAAAGATGGTCCATAAAAAAAAGATATTGCAATTTTGTATAGTGAGTAATTTATAAAGAGTTTATAATAATAAACAATTCATAATTAAAGATACAATTTTATATAAATGAAATTATATACAGTAAATCATAATATAAACTATAAATGAGATATATACAATTTCATTATATATATATATATATATAAATAATGAAATGATTTATAATTAATTTATAATAATAATAAATAAGTTATAATTAAAAATGAAATTATATCAATGTAATTATGTACAATAAATTATAATATTAATTATAAATAAATATATAAATTATGAAATTTCATAATTCACATATATTTGTATATAAATGTAATACTTTTAATATAAATGTTTTTTTATATATATATATACATTTTATAAATATATAAATATATACATTTTTATAAATATACTGTATATGTAAATAATTTTTAACATTGATTATTTACATCATGTTTCTCATATATCTCATATTTTATGTGTATGAACATGCATTTGGTTGCAATGGAGGCGGTTTAACTTAGACCAAACCGAAGTTTGCAAAGTGGCTGAAATAGTTTACAGCAACTGTTTGGATCTCTACTAGATCTTGAAGTTGTTTGTTTTGTGCTTTTTTTTAACCACGGCCAAGCTAAACTCTTGAAGTATAATGATTATTTCCCAAAACGTGGTGGGAATAAACGTAGAAATCTCTAAAAGTGAGGGTGACATTCCCTCAGATATAACAGGCCCTGATGGATGATGTTTCTTGATAGCCAGTCAAAGTGGACTCGTTCTGTAATCTCATGTTTACTTTCAGAAATCAGATTTCTCACCTCAACAGAGCTGTGTATTTTCTTGTTTTAGCTGGGCTCGTTCGCTCTCTGGCATCTCCTCCTCACATGTTCGCTTCGAGTCAGCGGTATTTGCTTTGGCAACGTGTTGTGGATATCTGGCCTGTTTAAGAGCGTCACATTCAGTGACATCTTTCTCCCTCTGCTTTTCTCATGTTCTCTGACTTCTGGAGAAACACCATTGTCTTGATGGAGCTGAACTGCGCTATTGGCCCGACGTCGCGCCTTCGTTTAATAGCCGACATTCTCCTGGTCGAAACCTATGTGGTGGTTTCGAGGAAAACTAAGACGTGCTCAAATGGTATTCGGAGGCGACTTGGGTTTTTCTTTTTACGTTGGCGGGCCGTGAACCTTCATCTCTGAATGAGAAGCATGTGGCGGCCGTCCAGAACAGCGGGGTCTTTCAGCGCGGCCCCTGCAGACATCTGTTCCTGGTTTGTACAGCAGAAATCCTCGAGGGCCGATAAGGGCCTGTTTTTCTGAAGGCTTTGAGGTGGTGGGGCGCGATGAAGGGTGTTGTTTTGGGGGAACAGGGAGTGGTCAGTAGATGTGGCACTGACAGGCTGGTTTTCTTCTCTTTTTCTTTACTCCAGATTGATGATCTTTAACAAATGGGTAACAACACCCTATCAGCCCGCTGGTGAGTTTTTCACGAGCCCAAAGCGTTAACTTACAGACTGCATTCAGTCTTAAGTGTGCTGTCTATTTTTTATGGAAGCTTGTTATTGCGACTTTTTACCTCACAATTCTGACTTTTATATCTCACAATTGTAAGAAAAAATGGCAGAATTGCTAGATTAACTCAGTATTGCAAGATATAAAGTCAGAATTACGAGATATAAAGTCAGAATTGCAAAATAAACTCAGAATTGCGAGATATAAAGTCAGAATTACTAGATAGAAACTCAGAATTATGAGATATAAAGTCAGAATTACTAGATATAAACTCAGAATTATGAGATATAAAGTCAGAATTGCGAGATTAACTCAGAATTGTGAGATTAACTCAGAATTGCGAGATTAACTCAGAATTGTGAGATATAAAGTCAGAATTGTGAGATATAAAATCAGGAATTGTGAGATATAAAGTGAGAATTGTGAGATATAAAGTCAGAATTATGAGATATAAAGTCTGAATTGCGAGATTAACTCAGAATTGTGAGATATAAAGTCAGAATTGTGAGATATAAAGTCAGAATTATGAGATATAAAGTCAGAATTATGAGATATAAAGTCAGAATTGCGAGATTAACTCAGAATTGTGAGATATAAAGTCAGAATTGTGAGATATAAAGTGAGAATTGTGAGATTAACTCAGAATTGCGAGATATAAAGTCAGAATTATGAGATACAAAGTCAGAATTATGAGATATAAAGTCAGAATTCTGAGATATAAAGTCAGAATTGCGAGATTAACTCAGAATTGTGAGATTAACTCAGAATTGCGAGATTAACTCAGAATTGTGAGATATAAAGTCAGAATTAAGAGATATATTCAGAATTGCTAAATATAAAGTCAGAATTATGAGATATAAACTCAGAATTGCAAAATAAACTCAGAATTTTGATATACAACGTCAGAATTGTGAGATATAAAGTCAGAATTGCAAAATAATCTCGATAATCTCGAATTGCGAGATGAAGTCAGAATTGTGATATACAAAGTCAGAATTGTGATATACAAAGTCAGAATTGTGATATACAAAGTCAGAATTGTGAGATTTAAAGTCAGAATTGTGAGACATAAAGTTAGAATTGCAGGATATAAACTCAGAATACAAAAGAGCAATGATATGCAAGTGCTATAACAAGTCTCAGTTAGCTTAATGCAGTACACGTAGCATGGTTAAGGACTCAGCTGCTGGGATTGAGTTGGGCAGGTCATTCCACCAGGAGGGAACAGTTAATGTAAAAGTCCGTGAAAGTGATTTTGTGCCTCTTTGGGATGGCACTATCAAGCGACGTTCACTTGCAGAACACAATTGTACATTTGCAAGATGTAAAACCGGCAGTTCTGAGAAGTTGAAATTGAGTTCAGACTTTATCTCTCACAATTCTTTTTTATATCTTGCAATTCTGACTTGATGAATAAAGGCCATTCAGTTCTATTGAGCCATAAATCACATTAGAAAACCGATTATTTGGGTAAGTGTAAGCGTAGCTATTGATGCAGTATGATCAACAGTGATGATGCCATCATAATAATATTTATTTGCATAATATTTGCATACTAAATTGTGATCAGTCATAGGGCTGCACGATTAATCGAATGCGATTGTCATGCGCATTTTGTTAAAAAAGCTGGTTCTGCACCGTGCTTCACTGAAAGATACGCATGACAATCGCAGCTTCTGTCGAATCGCGATCTCAATTCCATTTCGATTTATCGTGCAGCCCTAATCAGTCATCTTTCTTACATCTTTCCATAGTGAATTTGTGTAGTTGCTAAAATGTTGCGAAATTAGGTCAATTCACTCTGCAGATAGACCTTAGAAAGAAGACCAATCGTGACTCAGCATGCAAATAATATGATTGTATCATCATTGTTCTTCACATTCTGTCAAAGCATGTTGTTTATTTAATAATAAGAGAACATTATAGACATAATCGTCTGCCATTGGTACTCATGTTATTTATTTGTGTTTGAGATCTTTTCTTTCGCTCCCCTCCTCCCCACTTCCTCCTCACACTTTTCATGCTCCGTGTTTTATTTGAACACTGCAGGCGGATTGCATGTTTATTTATTCGAGGATATTTATGCTGGGAAAGGCGCTTTGAAGGTGTTTGCTTACGTTCCTCCGGTTCCTTGTCTAAGCACTCTTTCCGAGCGGGTTGAGGGTTCACGGCTTCAAAGACACTGAGGTGCCATCAGGAGATGGTGGAGCACGATGACTGTTTGATCTCCTCCAGATGCCACCAATGTTGTCTTTTCCTCATTCCAGGCTTTGGACGTGCAATTATTCATAATTAGGCAGTTTAGCGTTTTCACGCTGTGTTTAAAGTCAACATAAAGTCAGAATTGAGTCTATGTACTTTCACATTCTTGGTCTTATTGCGAACTGTTAATCAGCGCACATTTTACTTATCTTTCAACAGAATGTCACGAATGCTATGTTTTTGAAAATGTTTGATCTGGAAATTCATGAGATTACTGAATTAAAACCGGGCTGTGTTTGGCATTTCATGTTGACTTTAAAGGAATAGTTCACACAAAAATGAAAATTTTCTAAAAATGTATTCAATCCAAGATTAGGATGAATTTGTTTCTTCATCAGATTTGGAGAAATGCAGCATTGCATCAGTGTCTCAGCAATGGATGCTCTCTAGAGTATGGGTGCCGTCAGAATGAGAGTCCAAACAGCTGATAAAAACATCACAATAATCCACAAGTAATCCACACCACTCCAGTCCATCAGTTAACATCTGGAGAAGACAAAAGCTGCATGTTTGTGAGAAACAAATCCATCAATAAGATGTTTTTCACTGGAGGAAGCGTTATTATGGATTATGGACTCATATTTTAGTTAAAAACGTCTTAATGTTGGATTTGTTTCAGCTTTTGTCTTCTCCAGATGTAAACTGATGGACTGGAGTGGTGTGGATTACTTGTGGATTATTGTGATGTTTTTATCAGCTGTTTGGACTCTCATTCTGACGGCACCCATTCACTTCAGAGCATCCATTGCTGAGCAAGTGATGAATGCTACATTTCTCCAAAATCTGATGAAGAAACAAACTCATCCTATTCTTGGATGGCCTGAGGGTGAGGGTATTATCAGCAAATTTTCATTTTTTGGCTGAACTATTACTTTAAGCATTAAACAAAAGCTGCATGTCATATCATTATGATGCATTGTACAAACAGAATGTGATTTTGCACACCAGCTAATGATGACTTGCATCACAGAAGTAAGAAATCACATCTAGAAAAGTACCTCAAAAATGACGATTTGCAATAACTACTCAAATAATAAACAGGCTTTAATTAATGTAAGTGCTTTCAGCTTCGCATTTCTGCTTTGGAGTCATCCAGAACGCTGGCCTGGTTGTTAGTGTGAAATTATTTTCTGTTGTAATCGATACTGATAGAGCTTAACCTTTGCTATAATGTCATGTTTTGAAAATCTCAGATCTGTTCACCAATGCCATACATGTGCATTCGCCGGGCCGGTGTCAGCGTGGTGTTTAAAGAGTCGAATGAGTGAATGGAAATGGAGCGCTTGCGGTGGATGTTATGGCAGCCGTTTACTTTGCATCGCTTACAGGAGAAGGAAAGAAAATACTCGAGGCTGGTGACTTTTTCTGGCCGTGTCTGCTGGATGGCAGTCAGCGTTTGATCTCGTGCAGCTCTGGGCCAAGGCAAACAGCAGGAGACTCCGAGGTTATTGCGTTTTCGTGTGTAAGGTATGTTTCCATATAAACCGCTGTAGAAAACGTCTCCAAACGGACATTTTGAAAGCCTTAGCGCAGTCAGAGGAATATTTGATTTATTTATTTAGTATTATTGTGGTTAGTATTAATTGAATACCTGTGTTTTAATCAGTAGTTTCATGATGAGGCATTTGGAAAAACTTTGCAATCAAAGTTCAAATGTTTGTTGATAGGAAATCAGCTTCACTAGCTTATGTTTGTTTACTTACTGACCAAATATCACAGTACGAGTAATTTTATATCCTAATATAGGTATTTTACGGGATGTTCATAGAAACAATGGATTGCGTATGATTTAAGCAATAGTTGTATAATGCAGCGAATGAAATACTGGAAAGGTGCTTCATTCCATTTTCTCTTTTTATTTGGAACATGAATATTTACATTATTTATTTAAATATTCACATTCTGAAACACTTGAGTTTAAACCGGTCTAACCAATATTATAAAGCAGAATATCAGACCATCACGCAAACTCTAATAAGTATAAAAGTGAATAATAATGTGCTTTGTGGTTTTTGCATCAGTTTTTCCGCTGTGTTTTGCAATGCAGATTGTTCGTAAGTCTCTGTGATTGATATTTCTGCTTGTCGTATGTTACGGGGGATTGTAAACTGTTATTCTGAGTGTTTGATCACAGAAAAGCTTGTGTTTCTTTGCTCAGGTGCTGCAAACAGACACTCGGACTCATAAATCTGATCATGCGAACTCTAAACGTGTCGCTTTCAGACGCGGTGTATCAGTGTTTGCTTATGTAATAACGCCTTAAAGAGATTCCTTTTGTGAAAGCCTCAGAAACCTCATCCTTTCTCCACATTCCCCCAGACGGATGGCCACAGACAGACAGCCTAAACCCAGCTTCCTGTCTGAGCACTAAACAAACACTGAACCAGAAACAAACGCCACGACTCTTGTGCATTTTTTTACACAATGCACCTCTTTCTTTAGTGTTCATTTTGTCAGCAGTTTTTTTATTTAGTCTTAGTCCTGTGTCCTTTTTAGCATATTTAGTCAACCTGTCCTGTGTTTTGTTTTAGTTGACTAAAAACTCATTTCAGTCAGTCAGTGCATTTGTTGTTTGTTCATTTGACTGGTAATTTAAATGAACTTGGATTAAAAAATCTAAATGATTCACTGATTCCTCTGAATCACAGAACAGAGGAATGTGCATTTTTGTGTAGTGATATTAGGGCTGCAAAATAATGATCACGATTTCATTATTTAAAAATTTTAATCGAATTAATTACACAATATGGCGATGAATTAATGTAATTAATCGCAAATTAATTGCACATCAAATGTGGCTGAGAAATCAGCCCCAAAAGATCATTTAAAGCTATTATTGTGTTAAATGAGAAAAGCATCGAAAGCATTTTTAATGAAATGATACTCTAAATAAGAAACTGTCAAGCTGCCAGTAGGTGGTGGTAAATGTCTTAATCAGTAAGTCATTGAGTCATTTATTCATTCAATTCTTTCAAATGGTTGTTCATTCAGCAATGAAGTAAATGTCTCTCATTATGAATGGACCATTGAATCATTGGTTCACCCGATTTATTCAGAAATTGTGAGTTACTCTGAGACGGACAACAATTCTGCTGTGGCTTTACCGGAAATATATTCGTTGCCAAAATTGAGCAAAAACAGACAATATCGTGCCTAAAATATAGCACAATATTAGCTTCTTATTTATTGATATTATAAAAACAATATCATATTTGCACTCGTGCCATTTGGGACAAAAACAGTACTCGTGTGATATTGCACTCGTTTCTCGTGTGATATTGCTTAACTATATCATATGATATAAATATGAGACAAAAACCAATTTTTGCCCCAAACTCTTGAATCTCTTGAAAATCTCTTGAATATATATATATATATATATATATATATATATATATATATTGGGGGGGGGAAAAAA
>NW_015549608.1:315067-317852 GCF_001515605.1 Sinocyclocheilus anshuiensis
AATATCGATATGGCAATATATTGTTGTCCTTCTCCGTGCAATTCGAGAATCGATACACTGGTGCCAAATATCAATATTTTAAATAATAAAATAAGGCGCTCTAAATAGATTTCCCTTCTCCCAGCATCGCTACTTCATGGCTCCTCGAGGTGGCGCTCAACACATGAATGAGGGAAACGTGAACATAAGTTAACTAGCCGAAGAAAAAGAGGTTTTTAATGGCGGAGTAAAATAATAGATGCCCCGGCAACATTTAAGTCCAAAGTCTGGACCCACCTCGTCTTTTATATCATTGATGGGACAAACAAAATCAACAAAGAACTGCATTATTTGCATGTGCTTTAAAGCCTTGCCGGTTAAACATTTCATTCACGTGCTGTTCTGACATGCGCTTTTTCTGAGCGCGTACACCTGAAGTAATCTTTCGCGTCTGATTGCACTAATACTGTCAAAAACACACAAGGTTTACATATAAACACAGTTGCTTATGTCTAAAGTGAAAGTAAACAGATATATCAGATGCGTGCAGCTCTTAAAGTGACAGCAGACTAATAGTACTAAACATGCTGCCACCTGTCATTAAAATAATTCTGTCAATATTAACTCACTCTTGTGTTGTCCCAAACCTGTATTCATTTCTTTCTTGTGCTGAACACAAAAGAAGATATTTTGTTTAACCAAACAGTTGCTGGTCCCCATTAACTTTGATAGAAGGGGAAAAAAATACAATGGAAGTCACTTGGGACCAGCAAATGATTCTTCAAAATAACTTTTATGTTCAACAGAAGAAATAAACTCATTGAGGTTTAAAACAACTTGAGAGTGAGTAAATGACAGAATTAAAAGTTTTGCAGAATTTTTGCAGAATTTTCAGCAGTTTGGACTTGAATGAAGAGGAAAAAACCAGCACTTAACCTTTTCACAGGCATTTTGTTTTCATAGTTAGATATCGTGATGTATCATTACAGGATTGTCTAGCAATATATCGATTATCGCAGAATTGCTGTATTGTGATATTATCGGTATCGTGAGCCATGTATCATATTGTATCGTATCGTGAGGTACCCTGTGATTCCCACCCCTAATATATATATATATATATATATATATATACAGTATATGTGTGTGTGTGTGTGTGTGTGTGTGTGTGTATGCTCACAAAAGAGATCGAAAATACAGTAATAACATAAAAACAGTAGATAATTAAATAAAACAGTAATATTGTGAAATATTATCACAATTTTAAAACAACTGTTGAATAAACAATTTTTTTTTTTACTTTTTCAACACTGATAATAATAAGAAGCACAAAATCCGCATATTATAATGGTAATAGCTGCTGAAAATTCAGGTTTGCCATCACAGAAATAAATTACATTTTTAAATATATAAAAATAGCAAACATTTATTTTAAATTGTAATATTTCACATTATTACTGTTCTTAATTTTGCATGCGAATGGTTGCCAGGTTGTGAAGATAAATTCAACACTGGGCAGAAAATGTGTTATTTTAAGAGAAAAGCTCTGATTGGGGGATTTAAACTCATCTGGCAACCCCAATCATGTATATTGTTCCTCCTCTCTTTTTGGTTGATGAAAATATAGAGAAATTCTGGATATATAGAGTTTGTTTTTTTTAACTAAATTGTAGTCTCAGTTGTCATCTGTAATGTTGCCAGTGTCGTCTCATCTTAATCATGGCCAAAAAAGGTTGTCAATGAATATTTTTCGTCATAGTTTTTGTTAACAGAATTAACGAGTAAGGCAACTTGAAGACACCTTGCACATTGTTACATTCAGAAATTGCACACTTTTGTGTAGTTTTAAAGATTCAGAAACGGTGAGAACTGGATATTCCCGTGACATAAGAAAAGCTGGAGTGAATGGAAGCAGATTTCTCTCCCCGTTCTGGACCTCTAGCTCGCACATGTGTAGGTATCGCTATTATTCAAGCCATAAAACTACACGGCCACATCTGAAAGTGGTTAGCTGTCGAAACTCACCGGCGGCTTCAAAGCGAGGGGTTGGGGCTGCAGTCGGAGCAGAATTCCTCTCGGATTGGGAATAGCTGCGAATGGGCCTTTGTTAGTTGGACGCACTCGCTCCATCAAAAGCCACTTCCAGATGTGGCTCCACCGCAAGAATCAAATGTTTAAATCATTATCTTTCATGAGGCATTTTGGGGTTGATGCAGTCCCGTGTTTGAAGAGAAGCACTCAGGTTGGTCTTTGAAATTTAGGCACCAACAAAATGTGATTTGACTGTTTATGAAGCACAGACACCATAAATAAACCATAGCTGTCGAAAGCGACACTGCTAACTTGTATGGAGCGTTGGGAAATGAGATTGATTTCAGTGAGTCAGTGCGTTTGGTGTTCATTCATTGGACTGCTATTTTAAATTAACTAAAAATTTAGGATTACAAAAAAACAGATTCACTGATTCCTTTGAATCGCCGCTCAGATGAATCTGCTGCATTTTTTGTTTATTGATGTAGGACTACAAAATAATCACTATTTCATTATTTACGGTGGTGTTCTTGATAGTATGTAATATAAATTGTTTAATACTGTCGGTCACCTTAATTGAGAATGTAAATTGATTGCTATTATGTCATAAGTATATAAATGTATATATGTATAAATAAATAAATATATAATATATACTATTATATTATTAAATTATATAATATAATAATAAATACTTTATTATTGTGTATATATATATAAATGTATTTATAGAAATATAATAATAAAAATAAATACATGTATATTTACATTATAT
>NW_015549608.1:317979-319411 GCF_001515605.1 Sinocyclocheilus anshuiensis
ATAAATATTTTAAAACATTTCTTAATAAATATATATATATATATATATATATACATTTATTTATAGAAAAATAATATAAATATATATAAATATAATAATAATAAATACATATATATTTACATGATAAATGTGTGTGTGTGTGTGTGTGTGTACATATATATATATACACTTCTCTATTTTTTATTTTTATTTAAATATATATTTACATATATTAGTAGCTTGTATTGTAGCTAAGTACTTTCTGAAATGAGTAAGTTGACTGTAGTTGAATTAGAGACTGGAGTTGGTTTTTAGTCGATTATTGTCTGTTGTGGTTCTCAGAACAGCCACAGGCTCTTTTCTGCAGAAACGCTGGGATCTCATCATGAGACGAGGACTGGATGAGGGTTTGAACGGCCTGAAAGACGCCACTGTTTCGTTTTCTTCCTGGAAGCAAACTCTTTTCTCTTTTCTCTCGGTCACTTCCTCCAACGGCGGCGTGAATTCAATCGTCTGTCTGCTGTTTCACGCGCTGTTGACCTGCAGAAACAAACAGCAAACTCCCTCCTTTACTGATTCAGACGGATGTTCAATACTCGGGCCGGTCTGAAGGCGTCATATGGAGGGAACGTGGAGAGCGCTGTGTTCACGCTACACTTGATCTCTGATGTTCGGCTGGTTTTGAGGCGTTAGAGGAAAATGGGCATTTTTGTTTCAGAGGCGCTTGGAAACCCAAGATGCAGTAAACTTGACCTTTTACAGTTTCCAGACATGTGGAGGTGTTTTTCAGGATGCATTCGTCCAGCTCTTCTAGCGCAGCACCTCTCCTGTATGTTGATACGGGTCTGGCTGATCGTATCTGTATCACTGTATCAGCACACCACGTTCTCATTCCACCACTTTACATGCTTGGGAAGAGCTCAGTTTTCCTGTTTCTCCTCAAACGTCACTTCATATCACTGGAGCTCATTGTTTTTGTGCCAGCTCTACCCAATGGTTTCTTATAATGTCTTTTTGCCTGTTACAGCTATTGATGGTTTAATGGTGAAGTGTGCTGCTGTGTAGTTTGCGTTTTATTTTATTTCATTTTATATATATATATATATATGTGTGTGTGTGTGTGTGTACAGTATATATATCTTATATAAATATAAATCATATAAATCATTCAACAGTAAATATGTATCGAAATAATACTAATATAATAACAACACATATTTAATAATATTTCAGAATTTCAATGATGAACTCAGTCAAAAAAATCATCCAAATTGGAGGATGTACATATATATATTTTATATATATATATCTTTTTTTTTTTTTATTATTATTATTGATATAAATATAAATCATTCAGTAGTGAAAATATATAGATAAAAATAGTTAAATATGAAGTATTTTGTGTGTGTAATGTATTTTCGATGCTTATTGAAGTGTGGCATCATTAGCTCAG
>NW_015549608.1:319823-320111 GCF_001515605.1 Sinocyclocheilus anshuiensis
TTGTGTGTGTGTACAGTATATATATCTTATATAAATATAAATCATATAAATCATTCAACAGTAAATATGTATCGAAATAATACTAATATAATAACAACACATATTTAATAATATATATATATATAGTACTAATAATACAGTAATTTAATAATAATATAATATGTATCTAATACATATTTACATTATTTATACATTTATATAATATTAATTAATTAAATGTAAATATATATGTATGTAAATGTATAAATGTGTATATTTACATATATATTTTTATGTATTTAATAATTT
>NW_015549608.1:320164-325711 GCF_001515605.1 Sinocyclocheilus anshuiensis
AGTGTGGCATCATTAGCTCAGCAACGTTTTACTGTGAAATCCTGTTGAAATTGATAGTGAATTGACTTGGTTCTAGTTGAGTCACTTTTATTTAGCAGTGTTTGGATGTTGTCTGTGTGGGCTGTAGACGGCTGGGTTTAGTCTCAATTTTGTCACGGTCGTGCGTTTTATAGTAAATATCTCTGGAAATGTGTTGTCAAACGGGGCGGTGGAGAACAGCGCAGGAGGAGACCTTTGATCTGTGTGTGTCTTCTGCCGTGGATGAAGTGAATTTCACACAGCTGGGCTCCTCAGGGTCTCCAGAGTGCAGGCTGAAATCCTTCACTGTAGATGAGCACAATTGTTTTAGCTTTGCATGGAATTATTATCTGTATTTTTGACTTAGGTCCAGTAAAAATATCCATTTTTTTTTTTTTTTACCTGAGAAGCAGAAATTTGATAAGACTTGTTTTCAGAGAATATATCTAGATTTTTTATTTTATTTAATTTTATTATGAATTTTTTTTACAAAATGTATTTATTATAATATTTTATATTTTATTTTATTCTTGTTTTGTTTTATTTTTTATTTTATATTTCATTGTATGTATTATTTATTTTATTTGAATCATTATTTTATTTTATTTTATTGATATTTTTATTGTGTCACTTTATATATTGTTTCTTTAATTTTATTTTGTTATTTTATTAATTACTTTATTATTTATTTATTTTTTACTTGATTATTGTATTTATTTATTTTTTTGTGAATCTGTTTAAATGGATGATTAATTTCAGTGAACTGGCTTAAAAAGATTCACTGATTAATTTGAATCTCTGTGAGGCATACATTTTCTGTATTGAAATATTTTGTTAAATTTTTTTTGTTTTAGGCTCATATAAATAATGCTGTGTAATGATATCACATGCATTTTGTGCCACTTAAATGCAGCTTTGATTGGAAAAAGACATTTTTTAAAAACGTTATTTGATGCCTATATATTTAAAATGTTTTAGTTTATTATAGTAAACTGCGGTTTGACTTGTAGGTTAAGTTTCACTGATGTACACGAAGAGTTGATGGACAAGATGAACCTTCGCCTTATTATTATTATTTATTTTTTTTTTTCATTTGTTGTATTTTATTTTTAATTTTACTTTTTAATTAATTTTTTTGGTGAATCTGTTAGATGGTTCATTTCAATGAACTGGCTTAAAGATTCACTGATTCATTTGATTCTCTGCGAGGCATACATTTTCTGCATTGAAGTGTTTTGTTAAATGATGCTGTTATTTTAGGCACATATAAATAATGGTGTGTAATGTAATCACGTGCATTTTTGTGCCAGTTATTGTTGTAACACAACTAGAGTTTCAGAGTAGCTTCCCGCCACTGATCTACATAAACAGGTGATGGACGAGATGAACCTTCCCCTTAGCAATATCAGGAAGCCACCGCAACAGTGAGGTGTATATACATTCATCCACATACAGTCCCTTCCTCACGGTCTCTGTTTATATTCCTGCGCTTTCATTGTGTTGATCCGTCCGTCCGTATGCTGTTAACACCAGGGGTCCGTTGGCTCCGCTCCATTTGACGTGTCCCATCTCCAGATGCCTTCTCTTCCCGCGGAAGAGCAGGGCTGTATTTTTAGGAGCGGGTCACAGTTGACCTGCTGGTGACCCCTGGCCGATGCCACGGGCGTGAGGAACTTCACATCTTGGATTTGAGCCTGTTCCTGCGGTCTGACAGCCCAGCCGGGAGAAGCGTGCGCAGTGTGTGCTAAAGAGATGAGAGACAAGCTCTCCCAAACCGGTCTGGTGAGGTGGCAATAGAGAGATAGCACTCGTATGTCAGACACTCTCCGGAGCGGATACGGGTCAAGCTCTTAAAGGGCTTTTAATCTGCGGTGCAATCACACGCCATGCGGTTGGATCTTATGATTAAGGTGACACAATTTCTGAACTCCAGACTCTCTCAGCAGTCATTAGTGTGCTCATTAGATGCTGTGTAGGTATAGCATACATTTTTATTGGCTAAAATTAAGAATGGAGTACTAGTGTGCTGGATAAAGCATAGTATGTGCCTTTTGTGAAACATACAACACATAGTGAAAAAGTTGCATGCTACTATTGCATGTTTAAAGCCTCCATTATGTTTAAAGATGCATTTGTTCATCAAAGTAACATTGCGGTTCACAGTTGACTGTTGGCAATGTTCAAATCTGTTCACAATGTTTCTGCCATATATATCTTTTCCTGTTGAATATCCGATTTCACTTAAAACTGCATCAGATTATGGAAGTAAAATGTGTTGAAAGCACTTCATGTTTATGGAAGCCCGTTTCCAAAAAAAGCATGCTTTGGTAAATCATAATTATGACATAGTTGAAATTATGAGATAAAAAGTCATTATGACGTGAAAAATCATGTCATATGCAATAATTAAAATTGTATCTCAATTTCGATTGTTTATGTTCTAATTATCACTTGGTCTCATCATTTTGACTTTATTATATTTATGACTTTTTATGTAAATAAAATGACTCATATGACTTTTGATCTCATTATTATGACTTAATATCTAATTTCTTTCAACTTTTAATGTCATAATTATGACAAAAAAGTCACAGTAAATACGAGAAGTCAAAATGATGACATACATATGAGATAATTATGACTCTCATAATGGTTACTTTTGTCATAATTATGACTTATAATAATTACTTTGTATCATAATTATGACTTAGTATTTCTTCAACTTTTAATGACAATTATGACTTTTTCCCCATAATGTTGACTTTTTCTCTAATTCTTTTTTATTTTAATTTTTAATTATGACTTGCATGTCATAATTATGACTTTATGACTTTTTATATCATAATTTCAACTTTTTATCTCATAATTATGACTTAGTATGTCATGAAGATAGTGTCTCAACATGTCATAAATATGACATACTAAGTCATAATCATGAGATAAAAAGTTGAAATCATATAAAAAGTCAAAGATGAGGTCAAAATTATGACATGTACATAATTATGAGATAATTATGACTTTTCTTATAACTGTAACTTTTTGTCATAATTATGATTTTGTATCTCATAATTATGACTTTGCAACATTATTATGACTTAGTATCTCAGTTTTTCAACTTTTAATGTCATAATACAATTCAGTTAATTGACTTTTTTCTAATACGTTCAACTTTTTTGTCTTAACTTACCTTTTATCTCATAATTATTACTTAGAATGTCATAATTTTGACTTATGTTTACTTTTTTTTTTTGTACTTTTTTATATCATACTTTAAACTTTTTATCCAATAACTGTCACTTTTTTTTTAATTTACCAAAGCATGTTTCCATGCATAGAGAAGAAGCCAATGTGATTTTCAAGTACAAGTACAACCAGTTACATGTTTATTTTGGTTTATTTTAATATACAACTCTTCATGACTGCAAAAATCCACCGTCAGGGTCAGAAAAAAACACTCAGAATAACTAGAGCAGTGTAGTTGTTTGACATTCTAGAATAACTAAGCTGGATTTACTCAATTTAAACCGCACCATCTCACTGAACTCTGTGTCTTCTGTTCATACTAACCTTTAAATATTATACACAAACCACACTGAAAGTCTGAGAAAGTGTTCTGCAGCTCCCATTTAAGAGCGGCCCGTAAAAGCTGTTTGAGAGGTGCTGCTGAGGTTCAAGTGTGGCACATTTGCGGTCCAGGATGAGGAGGGGCTGCTCATAAAGATGCCCCGACATCTGGTAGAGGTTTCAGAGAGGCTCTCTGGATGATTCAGGATTTAGAGAGACGGCCTTGTACTGTAGGGCTTGAATTCAGTTAGTTGTGTATTAGCTGTGTCAGTAGCTCAGAAACAGCCAAATATATTTAGAAAACTATGTGAAAATGAAATCAAGTGAACAAACACTCTGGATTCACTTCATTTTCTTTTCCATATAATTTCAATGCATACTGAATTCTGGTCTGAAATAGAGTGTACAGTTAAATAAACGTTAGCTGGACAAGACAGCCAAGGAGACAAAAACCAGGTGGTTTTTGACTAACTAGTGTAACATTTTGACTGAAACAATTGCTGCATGCAAAAATTGGGATCAGCACATGCCTTTTGAGTGCATTTGTACTAGGGCTGGACAATAATTCAATATCAATATGTATCGCGATATAATTTTACCTTTGTCTCATTTTTACAAATATTTTAGTAAACAGTCATGATTATGATGTAGTATGTCATAATAAGTTTGAGTGTTTGTCTTAATATTGATAATGTCATTATTATCTCATAATCATGTCTGAGTATCTTGTAATTGTGACCTCAAATTTTTATCTCATGTGACTTTGGATCTCATAGTTATGACAGTATTTTAGTAATCTCAGCTTTTTATGTCATACTTTTGACTTTTTACCTCATAATTATGATTTAGTATGTCATAAATTTTACTTTGTATCTCATAGTTGTCACTTAGGGTCTTAGTAAGTTCAGGTTTTTTATCTCATAATTTAAACTTTTTATCTCATAATTCTAGCATAATTTTGAATTGTATATTACAGTTGTGAATTAATATCTTCATCTCAGCTTTTTGTCATAATTTTGACTTTTACCTCATAATTATGATTTAGTATCTCATAATTTTGACCTGCCATATTATTGACTTCTTATATCATTATTTCAACTTTTTATCTCATAATTTACATAATTTGATTTAGTATGCCATAATTTTGACTTTGTATCTCATAGTTACCAATTAGTGTCTTGTACATTTTGTCATAATTTCTACCTTTTATCTCATAATTATGACTTAGTATCACATAACTGACAATTTGAACTTTGTATCTCATAGTTATCACTTAGTGTCTTAGTAAGTTCAGTTTTTTATTCTGACATAATTTTGATTTAGTATTTTATTAATATCAGCTTTTTGTCATAATTTCACGTTTTTATCTCATAACCAATGACCCCTCTAATTTTTTATTCTTGCTGAGCAAAACTTGATTTGAAAACTGATTCCGATTCTGATTCTGATTCTGCTTATTGATTCCTAGTTTCGATTCCAATAAGATAAAAAATCCATTATAAAAAAATTAAGTCAAACATTTAGATCTCAAACATTTATTCTGTCTTTTTACAAAGCATTCTGTTGCAGCTGAATAACATGAGCAAAAATCAGCAGCCTACAGAACACTGCAAGAGGAATTTTACCTATGCTTTAAAAAAATACCACAGCAAAAACAACTAGATTAATATAAATTTCAAATATTAAAGTGTTAAAGACAAGTAAACAGTCCGTAATAAAATAGGAACAAAAAATCAATTAGCAATAGCGTAAATAAATACAACTGAACTAAATTTCAGGTACAGAAACAGTAATTAAAAGTTTAAAAACACTGCATAGTTTTATTTTCATAAATAAAATATAGATTAATTAAAGTTATAAAAAATATTCAGTCAAGATCAGTGAATGATTTTCTTTTGTTCTTTGATTAACATTAATGACTGGCGGCAGCGGCTGCTGTCAATGCACGGATCCAATACACCCTTG
>NW_015549608.1:327175-337777 GCF_001515605.1 Sinocyclocheilus anshuiensis
GATTCCTAGTTTCGATTCCAATAAGATAAAAAATCTAAAAAATGAAGTCAAACATTTAGATGTCAAACATTTATTCTGTCTTTTTACAAAGCATTCTGTTGCAGCTGAATAACACGAGCAAAAATCAGCAGCCTACAGTACACTGCAAGAGGGATTTTGCCTATGCTTTAAAAAAAATACCACAGCAAAAACAACTAGATTAATATAAATTTCAAATATTAAAGTGTTAAAGACAAGTAAACAGTCCGTAATAAAATAGGAACAAAAAATCAATTAGCAATAGCGTAAATAAATACAACTGAACTAAATTTCAGGTACAGAAACAGTAATTAAAAGTTTAAAAACACTGCATAGTTTTATTTTCATAAATAAAATATAGATTAATTAAAGTTATAAAAAATATTCAGTCAAGATCAGTGAATGATTTTCTTTTGTTCTTTGATTAACATTAATGACAGGCAGCGCGTTTATTAGGCTGCTGTCTTTTTAACACCGAACGAAGTAAAAATACTGTACACCTGCGTTTTCTTTTTCTGTATCTGTTTACGTTCACTTAAGACAAAAAAGGCTGTGTTTATGATGTTATACTGACATAGTTTTCTGCATACTGGTTGATATATATGAAAGAAGTCAGTTTTGACACGGAACAACCTTTTCTACAGTGGAAATACACGGAACGGTTCGAGAACGGACACAAACCAGGAACCCGCACCGCGACTGTTCTCTGTGCTCGCGCTTGCGCTTCGTGTGCACGCAAACAGGGTGCATGTTCTTTCCGTCCCTGAAATTAAATCGTTTTAAATAACATTAAAATGCAAACGCAGGAATTGTTAAGCAGAATCGAAATGCACGCGTCTTATCGAATACCCGGTTCTTTGAAATTTGGAACCGGTTCTAAAATGGAACCGGTTTTTGATACCTAACCCTAACCACACCTGTACGGTGCACACACAAAA
Source organism: Sinocyclocheilus anshuiensis (assembly GCF_001515605.1). Classification (NCBI taxonomy): domain Eukaryota; kingdom Metazoa; phylum Chordata; class Actinopteri; order Cypriniformes; family Cyprinidae; genus Sinocyclocheilus; species Sinocyclocheilus anshuiensis. The sequence continues at coordinate 328,132 of NW_015549608.1, forward strand.
AAGTGTGTAACTTTTAACTTTAATATGCTATTTATAATTTATATATTTTGAACATTTTTTACAGTGCTGTTACCAAGAAATTCTATTTAAAATCTTTTTTTTTTAATCTCACGCAGAACAGTTCAATTATTTATAATAATATAATATTATATTATATTACACATATCACATATATGTATGACACATATGACACACATATCAAGATGGCGCTGCGGATGGGTGCCTCGGTATGAGCTCTCCAGTTATTTTAATGTTTTTGTTAGTTTTTCCTGTCTGTTGTTTTTCAAACAAAATAAGTTTTACCAGGGATGAACTGCTGAACATTCGACAGTACAACACCACTCAATCTTCTACTCGTGTTTGATAACACAGACGTTTCGTTGAACATTGTAGTTGGCGGAACAGCGGCGCTGTTCAAACGTTTCAATACGCGCAAGTGTGGAAAGTGAGCCTGCGCGCTCGTCAAGCTCCGACAGCACGGCTTTAGAACAGCGGTGCTTAGCATCCATCTGGCAAATCTCCACTCTCTACCCAAAAAAATGGACGAACGTCTGCTCTCCCGAATAAATAAGGACTTTTCAAACTCTGCTGCTTTGTGTTTTACGGAAACCTGGCTGAATTAAGCCATTCTGGACAGCGTGTTACATCTCCCGGGCTTCCAGCTGTTCAGAGTGGATCGCGACGCAGAATCAACAACACCCGGACTCTGTTATAATCATTCTTGGTGACACAAATTTCTCCTGTGAACTGCCAAAATACAGACAGCATGTTACATCCTGGCTGAATGAAGCCATTCTGGACAGCGTGTTACATCTCCCGGGCTTCCAGCTGTTCAGAGTGGATTGCGACGCAGAATCAACAACACCCGGACTCTGTTATAATCATTCTTGGTGACACAAATTTCTCCTGTGAACTGCCAAAATACAGACAGCATGTTACATGTCCTACCAGAGACAGTAATATACTTGGTCCACAATAAAGGATGCACATCACTCTGTCCCACGGGCAGCTTTGGGGCTCTCTGATCACTGTCGACGAGCTCACAGATTCTGTAACATCATACATCAGTTTCTGTGAGGATATGTGCATTCCTACCAGGACTGATTTAACTTACAACAACAACAAACTGTGGTTCACAGCGAAACTCAGACAACTCCGTCAGGCCAAAGAGGACGCCTACAGGAGTGGGGACAGAGTCTTCTATAAACAGGCCAAAACACACTGATAAAGGAGATCAGCGTGGCTAAGAGGAACTACTCTGAAAATCTGAGAAACCAGTTTTCTGCCAACGACCCTGCTTCAGTGTGGAAAGGACTGAAAGACATCACCATCTACAACTGCCTGTCTGAAAACATGTGCTGACCAGCTGGCTTCCATCTTCACACAGATCTTCAACAGATCACTGGAGCTGAGCGAAGTCCCTTCCGGCTTCAAACGCTCCACCCTCATCCCCATCCCAAAGAAACCCAAAATCACAGGACTGAATGACTACAGACCTGTGGCTTTAACGTTTGTGGCCATGAAGTCATTTGAAAGACTGGTGCTGGCCCACCTGAAGGACATCATTGGATGCTTGCTGGTCCCCCTGCAGTTTGCTTATCGAGCAAACAGGTCCATGAATGATGTGGTAAACATGGGACTGCATTATATCATACAACATCTGGACAAACCAGGGACTTATATGAGGATCCTGTTTGTGGACTTCAGTTTAGGCTTCAACACCATCATCCCAACACTCCTCCAGAACAAACTAACCCACCTCTCTGTTCCTAGCTCTATCTGTCAGTGGATCACCAGCTTTCTGACAGATAGGCAACAGCTAGTGAGACTGGGGAAATTCATGTCAAACAGCCGCACCATCAGCACTGGCGCCCCCCAGGGATGTGTGCTCTCCCCACTGCTCTTCTCACTCTAAGAGCTCTCTGTCAAGCTCCTGAAGTTCGCAGACGACACTACAGTCATCGGCCTCATCCAGGACAGAGACGAGTCTGCTTACAGAAAGGAGGTTAAAAAATGCATTATTTCTTCTGCTTAGAGGAAACATTGCTCATAACTATGACCTGTCATTTGCACTATTACCTCACTTTTGCAACTATTTTATTAAATTTAAGTGTTAAAACAAGAAAGTGTGAGTAAATGAATGACAAGTAATTCTTAGTGAATTCCTCTTGAATCTGAACACCAGAAGCATTTGGCCTGTAGCTCGTTCTGCGGTGGGTTTGATGAAATGAGTCTAATTTTCTCCAGCAGACACAGAGGAAGCAGAAAATAGCAGTAATGAATGAGCTGAAATAGTCGATCGGGTCGTCGGTATTCCAGCAGGCCATGGCTGAAATTAGCGAAAGGGAGCTTTGGACGAGTCCAGGAGATGTTCTGTGATTTACAGGCCTGGGGAACTTCAAACGTCTGGCCAGGCCTCTGACGCAGATGAGCGAAGAGACTCGCTCCACAGCTGTTGTTTCTGAGGCCTCTGGAGCGCTTCATGTCCTGCCAAGAAAACGCTGTGCCTCACATCTGACCTCAGGGTGAAAAGTCTCCCTGCTCTGGAGTAAAAGCCCTTCGGCCATCTGTGGCATGCTGGTACTGTGTTGTTCATCAGTACATGCCCCGAAACAAAGCGCATCAATGAAATGGAACTAAGAGATGCATGCATAACTTATTTTTAATATAGTCTTTGATCGCCTAACTTGTCCTTTCTGTGATTTTGTTGATGTTTAAATGCTACAAATTAGCAATTTTGCAATAGTTTTCTGCTCGTTTTTGACTGTTATTGAATTGTTTCTAATGTATTGCAGCATAAATGGTTACAGCATGCTATTATACACATTTACACCAATTTTCTTTCCAGTGTGTTCATTGAACAGTGGATCTGACCGATTCTTGGAAGTGAGTCTCCTGAGTATTTTTTGTTAGCTACAAGCCAAGACCAAAGCAGAGATTACAACATTAGTGAGATGCTGTGGATGCTTTGGCGCAGAGCTGATCGCTGGAGCGCGTTAATGAGTCCAGTCTGGACAGAGACCAGCATCAGGGACGTTACTGCCCGACTCTCACTACACAGCCAGACATACGTCAGCTACTGTCATACACTGGCAACACATGCATACACTACTGTTCAGAAGTTTGGGGTCAGTTCGTTTTTTTAATGTTTTTAAAAGAGTCTCTTCTGCTCACCAAGGCTGCATTTATTTCATAAAAAAATACAGTAAAAATTGTGAAATATTATTACAATGTAAAATAGCTGTTTTCTATGTTAATATCTGTTAAAATGTAATTTATTCCTGTGATCAAAGCTGAATTTTCAGCATCATTACTCCAGTCTTCAGTGTGACATGATCCTTCAGAAATCATTCTAATATGCTGAGTTGCTGCTCAAGAAACATTTCTGATTATTATCAATGTTGAAAACAGCTGCGCTGCATCATATTTTGTGGAAACCGTGACTCGTTTTATTTTTCAGGATTCACAGATGAATAGAAAATAAAAAAAACAGCATTTATTTGAAATAGAAATCTGTTGTAACAATATAAATGTCACTTTTGATCCATTTAATTCGTCCCTGATTAATAAAAGTGTTCATTTCTTACTAACTTACAAATTTGAACAGTTGCATTTTAGTTATTAACATTAACAAAGATTAATAAATGCTGTAAAAAGTATATCTATGCTAAAACTTTCAAATTAAAATTAAAATATACAAATGAAATATATAAATAAACAACAAAAACTATAGGCCTAATAGTATATCAATGATACTTAAAGGCCACTGGTTCTACAGTAGTATATGATAACTCTGGTTAGTAGTGAGGCTGACAGGTGAATTGGTTTATTACGACCTCTTTTAGTTACTCGATCTCACATGAAACGTCTGAAGCCACTCTGCATGATGTAGAAGCAAACGCTTCACTCTCAAGAGCCGTGATGTTGAGATCTGATACACCACAGACTCATTTTAGATGCTTATTTCACAAATGTAGGCCTTCAGAACACATGGATTTGCCTCCAGATGCCCTTTCAACAGTTTGAGAGTTTGAGCTGGAAGCATCAGAGACGGAAGGTGGCATGAGACAATAAAGAAACCAGGGCCTGTTTTTTCTTTAACTGTGGATTGGGACCAGCTCTCTCTTAATGAAGCATATGGCCCACACATTGCTGCTTAAAAAGGGCCTCAGTGGGTGATGGCATTATGGGTAAAATAACGTGTTAGTCTTAAAAATGCAGAGGGCGGTCAGATCTGGGATGCATCTGTTGCGCTGGGTGGTAATGAGTTCACAGACATGTGACTTTGAAGAAAACATGGCCGTCCTGCTGCTGGAAATCATCGCAGTGTTGCATTCTGGGAGGCGGATCCATTTGAAATCAATACAGCTAATTGGATTACAGAAAACACGTCTGGACCCGCCTCTCGGAGCGTCTCATTGGTCGATTGCATGACTGTCAAGAGTGTGTTTCAGCATATGTTAAAACTGTGGGATAAAAATCACATAAAGCATGTCCAAATCATTTTATATATTTTATATCAACAGAAAAAATTGTTACAAATTAAAAGATGTTAAAAATTATTTTTGTGTATAAATTACTAATTGTTACAAATTAAAAAAATATTTATGTGTATGCACTTATACACTAATGTTCAAAATTTTGGGGTTAGTAAGAAGAAATTTATGCTTTTATTCAGTAAGGATGCATTCAATTAATCAGAAGTGACAGTAAAGACATTTATAACATTACAAAGGATTTCTATTTCAAATAAATGCTGTTCTTTCGAACTTTCTAATGATCTGTGAATCCTGAAAAATAAAACGTATCACAGTTTCCACAAAAATATTGTGCAGTACAACTGTTTTCAACATTGATAATAATCAGAAATGTTTCTTGAGCAGCAAATCAGCATATTAGAATGATTTCTGAAGATCATGTGACACTGAAGACTGGAGTAATGATGCTGAAAATACAGCTTTGAACACAGAAATAAATTACAGTTTAATGTATATTCACACAGAAAAGAGTTATTTGAAATTGTAATAATATTTCAACATTTTTACTGTATTTTTTAATCAAATAAATGTATCCTTGTTGAGCAGAAGAGACGTCTTTAATAAAATCATTGTGAATATTTACTATATCTAATCTGCAGTGGCTTCGGGTTGATTTTTGACGTCTGTAGAGAAACTGATGGTTGATTTTAAAGGTCTTGAGTGGATCTGATTGCTGTATTTGAGGTAGTTGTCGACTGCTTGCTTTACATGTGTAATCGTGAGCAGGTTGGGATTTGTACAGCGGTGGGCCGTTGAGCATTTTTGTGGTTCAGACGTCAGATGATTTAATCTGTTCCTGAAGGTGTTTATGACAGATCTCAGTCATATGTCTGGATCTGACTCGTTCCATGTGATCATTTAGCAACAAAACCTCTAAATGTTCCTGTCAGTAAGGTATGAGAACATGATAATGTCTCAAACCATCACAGCGGCAGCCTCTGGGAAACATCAAATCTCGCCTCCTCAAGAAAATCTAACCCAGTTGTTTCTCTGTTACTTTGGGGTTGAAGGTGGAAGGGATTTTGCAGTAGATGTAATCGTATGTGACGCCGTCATCGTTTCAGCGTCCCTGAGGAGGAAATGCTTCAGATGGAGGTGTTTGCTTTTCCTGTGGTTTCTGGGCTGTATATTGAACTAACACCTCCTCTCTTCATCTCCTCTTGTGTTGTTTTCCATGTTTCTCCTCCAGGAGCTCAAGGACAGACAGACGCAGGTCTACCGCTGCCCTCTACAGGGTGAGTACAGACATCAGACACAAGACAGACGTAAAAAGTCATGTTGTAATTCAGTATTTGTGTCCTGTTTTCCAGTACAAATATCGAAACATTCTTATAAGTGAGATGCATTGATTTAAAATGCTAAATGACGTAAGATAAGAAGTCCTGTTCTCTGAGAAATTGATCAAAATGAAGTGAGTTGTACTACAATTATTAAAACTAAAACTAAATAAAAAGAAATAGAAATATAGAAAATAAAAAATGACAAAAGCGCATAACAAAATTACTAAAACTTCAACTAAAATTAAAATAAAAACTCAAAATATAAAATAAAAAGTCATTCAAAATATTAATACAATATTAAAAATAAATATATTAAATGATACTATATTATATACGGAAAACTGAAAATCTAAAAATAAAAGCGAATTAATTAATAAATAATAAAATAACAGTGAAATAGAATTAAACTGCTGTAAGTGTAGTTTATATTATATTATATACAGAAAACTGAAAATATAAAATTAAATGTATATTATATTATATCATATTAAATTATATTATATTATATACAGAAAACTGAAAATATAAAATATATATATATTACATTTATTATATTATATTATATACTAAAAACTGAAAATATAAAAATAAAAATTCATTCAGAATATTAATACTACAATAGTATATAAATAATACTAAAATAACAGTGAAATAGAATTAAACTGCTGTAAGTGTAGTTTATATTATATTATATACAGAAAACTGAAAATATAAAAATAAATATATATATTATATACTGAAAATATAAAAATAAAAGCTAATTCAAAATATTAATAAATACTACAATATTTTATAAATAATACTAAAATATTATGCTTAAAAGAGCAGATATCGGCCAGTGGGGTCAGAAAAAATAATTTTGTTTTCCCTAGGAATTAATTAGATTTTTTTGACTCCATTGGCAGATATTTGTTCTTATTTTAAGCATAAACTCGCTTTATTTTGATTCATATTTCAGGAAGCAAGACTTAATATCTTCACCATTTTGTGTCTCAAGTAAATGTATCTTGATTTAAGAATGTTTAGACACTTGTACTGTTGAACAAGACACTTTTTGCAATGTGTTTCATACTTTTGGACCCTACTGTATGTAGTGTACTCAGTGTAGTGCACTCAGTGTAGTGTGCTCACAGTACTTGTGTGTGTGTGTGTGTGTGTGTGTGTGTGTTTAGTGGTTTTGCCTCCAGAAAAGGCTGAAGGATGTGAGAGTTTTCTGCCGTCTGGAGATGCGCTGAAGGAAACCTGCAAAGGGAAGAAACGCATCAGTCTAGATGTGAGTTCACACCAAACAACAAACTGCAGCTAAGTACAGTTTATATTTATTTATTATTTTTAATGAGTTTTATATTTTATATGAACACACAACTCGAACACACAAATATGCACAAAATACACTGATAAATTTAAAAAAGAAAATTAAAATTCAGAGTATAATCAGTGTATATTTTCATTTATCATTAACATTTTAATATTTATTTCTCTACAAAATGCCACACAGAGATTTGTGGGAACGTTATTAAGTGATAACTCAAATGAATTGATTGAAATGAGTCATTATTGAACCGATTCACTGAACTGATTCATCATCCAAATCAACTGAATCATTAAATTGGATTGGACTTCACAGCAATATTTTAAAATATATCTAAAAAATATATCTACTAAAAGTATCTCTGGAAAAGCTAAGCTATTTTGTAAAAGGCTGAACTATATTTACATTTTAAATGGACATTTATGCATTTAGTAGACGCTTTTATCCAAACATTACATAAGAAGTCTTGTTTTTTGTTTTTTTAATTGAGCAAAATCAAGTGTTTATGATCAAAATTAGAACAAATATCAATGAATGAACTCATCATATTTTCCCTTTGATCTAAACTGATTTTTCAGACCATGTTAGCAGATATTTATTCTTGTTTCAATCTTAATTTTGATCAGTTTCTCAGAAAACAAGACTTATTATATTTGTACTGGAAAACTGGAAACTACTGAGGGAGAAATCACAGAAATGTTAGTAGTGTTTAGTTTCAACTCTTGCTCTCACAGTCTGTCATCTTTCCTTTAACCCAGTCCCAGAGAATGCACTCTCCAGTTGAGTCTGTGCTCAAATAACACTAACACAGAGCTGTGTGTCTGCGTTCACTGTAAAGCACTGCTCTGAATGAGACACATCAGTGACATGCGAACGCATTGCCACTCCAACATTATCATCCGTGTTCAAAGATACCCATGTGTTACAGCTTAAACCGATAATTGTGGTTAAAAACATTTTTCCTGGAACAAGACGAAAAGCACCTGTATAATCCCACGCAAAACTACTTATACATCCTCTTCAATGCCATCTTAAAGAGCTGACCTGAAACACAACAGCTGTAGGGATTCAATCTCTCCTTTATTAAAAGAATAATTTAACCATAAAGAAAACTTTCTGTCATCATTTACTCACCCTCGTGTTTTTCCAAACCTGTTTGACTTGTATTCGGTGCAAACACAAACGATAAAGCTTCTGTTTTACTTGCAGTACAGTGAAAGTTGATATTGGATCTAGGGGTCGACCGATTATCGGCCTGGCCAATTATCGGTGATATTAAGCTTTTTTTATGGTTAGTGGTATCGGTCAAAACCGATAAAATAATTTAAAGAACATTTTTGTCAGAGCCCTTGTTATTCTTAATTTTGACATTATAAGACATATATACTGTATATCGGTTATCGGTCTACTTGATCTGTAATAATCGGTATCCGCATCGGCCCTGAAAAACACATATCGATCAACCCCTAATTGAATCTGCTTTTGTGATTCACCAGAATAAATAAATAAAATTAAATAAATAAAAAGGTTTGGAATAATACATTTTTATTTTTTTAAAATAGTATAATAATGTGATTTCAATTTTAGATTTTTGTTGGTTGCAGTGTTATTTAAGTATTATTTATATATTTATAGTTTAATAATTTATAGTTTTCATTCATATTTTTAATTATTAGCTTCTATTTTTTCAGTTTTTATTTTAATTTTAGTGAAATTTTTAGTAATTTTGTTTGTGCTTTTGTCATTTGTATTTGTTTTTTTTAAATATTACAATTTAGGTTTAATTAAAAAAAAAATGGTTTGGAGTAATACATTTTTATTTGTATTTTTATTTTTTAATATTGTATTACTGTGTTTTAATTTTTAGATTGTGGGTTGCAGTGTTATTTTTGTATTATTTATATATTATTATTATAGTTTTTTATACATTTTTTAATTAACTTATATTTTTATTTTTGTAGTTTTCATTTTAATTTTAGTTTGTTTTAATCCTTTTATTATGTGCTTTTGTTTTTTGAGTGAATTCTTATTATTTGGGATTGAGGTCCTCCTGCTGGTCACGTGTGTAACTGCATGTTTGCGTGTTGGATCTCTCAGGATCTGGAGTGTAACGTGTCTCTGGTTGATGACAACAGGCAGGAGTGGGTCTTCACGCTCTACGACTTCGACAACAGCGGAAGAGTCACAAAGGAGGTAAATACTGACGTTTATACAGGCCTCATTCAGAGACAGACACCTGATGCTCATTCCCTTCAGTAAAACGCGTGAGAAAGCATTCATGTTGTGTGTGTTTAGGACATGTCCAGTTTGATGCACACTATCTATGATGTGGTGGACACCTCCGTCAGTCACTCGTGTAACGGCAAACGAAAGACCCTGCGAGTGAAGCTGACGGTCACTCCTGAACCCCGAGCTCGCAGGAAGGACGGGACACACGCCATGACCGGTGCCAATCTCACACACACACACACACACACACACACACGCACACACACACACACACACACACACACACA
>NW_015549608.1:337855-344319 GCF_001515605.1 Sinocyclocheilus anshuiensis
TTTTTGTTAATAATTGTAATTAGCTTTTTAAGCTTTAATTTTAATTTTAGTGTAATTTTTTTTAAATATTGTATTACTGTTTTTTTTAGATAGTTATTTGGTTGCAGTGTTATTTTAGTATTATTTTATACTATTTTAGTTTTTATTAATATTTTGTATTAACTTTTAATTTTATATTTTCGGTTTTCATTTTAATTTTATTTAAATTTTTTGTATTTTATGTTTTTTATTTAAATTTTTTTTATATAGTATCACTGTGTTTGTTGGTTGCAGTGTAATTTTAGTATTATTTTATACTATTATAGTTTTTAATAATATTTTGTATTAACTTTTATTTTTATATTTTCGTTTTTCATTTTAATTTTAGTTAAATTTTTTGTATTTTATGTTTTTTATTTTTATTTTTTTTATATAGTATCACTGTGTTTGTTGGTTGCAGTGTAATTTTAGTATTATTTATATACTATTATAGTTTTTAGTAATATTTTAATACATTTCTGATTGAATAAGACACATTTGAAGCTGCTGTAAAACACTGAACTCTACTTCGGTTTGTGCCTAATTTCTTAACTTTCTTTGCTCTCGCTTCAGACAGAGACGTGAATCGTTTGAGTCGCATCGAGTCGGTTCACGCGGAGGACAGACAGCAACACACACACATCAGGTGAGCCGCTGAAGTCCATATAAATCAGCATTATTGTCCCGTGTGTCCACATGTGACATGAAGGGTGTGTTGTTCACAGAGGCCAGACTGCTGAAGCTCACCAGAGCAATCACTACTGTGTGGACGAGAACACAGAGAGACGAAATCATTACCTGGATCTGGCGGGAATAGAGAACTACTCCTCCAGATTTGACAGTAAGATTCTACCGAGCGTGTGTGTAATATCCCCGAAATACAGTCCTTATCAGTCTTCACAGAAAAACCTGTGGTGTTAAAGGGAGAATCTCAGGGGCACATTGCACTGAAAGGCAAATCTCACAAAACCCATCAGGAAATGTCATATTTCACCACAAAATTAAAAGAAATAAGAAATATTTTGCATAAAATAAACGCATTTTTGGACCCTTACGGCATTAATATTTATTCATTTATTTTTATTTGACATTATTTGCATACATTAAGCTCACCCCCTCCAATTTCTCATAAAAATCTCATAATTGAAATGCAAAAGAAATAATAGTAATACTATTTTAATTGTAAAGTCTTTACTCATCATGGTAGGAATTGTTGTGCTGCTTTTAATTTATGCAGTTTTAAAATTGTGTTTTATTAATTTTCCTGAAAACAGGATTTTTTTAATCCAAAATATGTATTTTTAATATTTTATTATCTTTTATAAAATATAATTGCTTAATTTTTGTTAATTTTTCTGATGTTTTCTAAAAAAAAAAAAAAATGTTTTGATCATTGTTCTGACCCTTTATAAAATATAATTTTATAATTGATAATTTTTAAATGTATAATTCCGTAATTTTTTGTTCATTTTGCTGACCTTTTATAAAATATATTTTTTTAATTTTGATCATTGTTCTGACACTTTATAAAATATAATTCCTTAATTTTTGGTAATTTTTTCAAACATTTCATAAAATATAATTCCTATAATATAAAAATATAATTGTTGTTATATAAAATATAAATATAGAATATTAAATAGATATTACATTTAAAATGTAATAAAATTAAAATATTAAATTAAAATATAAAATAAAATTATTGTTCTGACCCTTCATAAAATATGATTGCTTAATTTTTGTTCATGTTGCCGACCTTTTAAAAAATATAATTTCCTTAATTTTGATTATTGTGCTGACTGTTTACAGTATAGAATTCCTTCATTTTTGTTCATTTTGTTCATTTTTAAAAAATATATATATTTCCCTTAATTTTAATAATTGTGCTGACCTTTTATAAAATATAATTCCTTAATTTTTTGGTAATTTTTCCTACAATTCCTAAAATATAATTCCTAAAATATAAAAATATAATTGTTGTTATATAAAATATAAATATAATTGTTGTTATATAAAATATAAATATAATTGTTGTTATATAAAATATAAATATAATTGGTGTTATATAAAATATAATTATTGTTCTGACCCTTCATAAAATATGATTGCTTAATTTTTTGTTCATGTTGCCGACCTTTTTAAAAATATATTTTCCTTAATTTTGATAATTGTGCTGACCCTTTATAAAATATAATTTTATAATTTATAATTTTTAAATGTATAATTCCTTAATTTTTGTTCATTTTGCTGACCTTTTATAAAATATATTTTCTTTAATTTTGATAATTGTTCTGACCCTTTATAAAATATCATTCCTTCATTTTTGGTCATTTTTCCTACAATTCATAAAATATAATTCCTAAAATATAAAAACATAATTGTTGTTATATAAAATATAAATATAATTGTTGTTCTGACCCTTCATAAAATACGATTGCTTAATTTTTGTTCATGTTGCCGACCTTTTATAAAATATATTTCCCTTAATTTGAATAATTGTGCTGACCCTTTATAAAATATATTTTCCATAATTTTGATAATTGTTCTGACCCTTTACAAAAATATAATTCTTAATTTTCATTAATGTTCATGTTGCCGACCTTTTATCAAATATATAAAATATACTCCTTCTGCAAGGTTCCTCTCCTCCTGTGGCCCAGCAAGAGCAGCCCTCGCGGTCTTCACACAACCAGAGCCGTTCCCGTTCCCATGAGCCCGAAACTCACGCCCATCAGCGGCGGTCGCAGGTCCTCGCCGACCCCTGCGTGGCCCCGGATCCCCGCGTGCGCGGCGGGCCCCAGTACATCAGGTCCCCCAAGGCTACGTCCAAAGGAGGCCAGTCTGCGGCCAAAACCAGCAAGTGCCACGGCTACTATCCGCCTGTGCCGGGCGTTTCCTTCCCAGCGGGTCAGAACGTGTACCATCTCGCCCAGCAGAACCAGCCTCAGCCCTCGCCGGGTCCCCAACACCCTCTCCAGCACAGTCACAGCAAGAGAATGAGAGCCAGAGCCAGAGAACAGGCCCTGTCGCCCTCCAAACACACCCAACAACAACAGCCCTCGCCAGACCGCGAGCAGAACGCCGGGTTTGTGCTTCCCGTGGTCCAGCGGCACGAACACCATCATCATCACGAACACCATCATCATCACCACTACCATCACTACCAGCAGACATGACTCCAGCAGGAGTCACTTATGGAGCGCAGACTCGGGAAGCTCTGGATGCGAGTTCGTTTTAAACCGCATTGAGATTTCAGGCTAACTCTCGATGCCCGTCAGGTTTGTTCCTGTTGTGCAGTATGAATGTCCAGCAAGTATTTCTATAAAAGCATATGTGACCCTGGAGCACAAAACCAGTCTTAAGTGTCAATTTTTCAAAATTGAGATTTATGCATCATACTTAATATCGTAATGATTTTTGGCATAAAAGAAAAATCAATAATGTTGACCCATACAATGTATTGTTGGCTATTGCTACAGATATCCCCCAGCGACTTAACACTGCTTTTGTGCTGCAGGGTCACATTTATCAGATATTCAGAAATCTGCTCTGCTCAAACTCAGGCACTTACTGCGTTCATTAACTGTATCGTGATTGTGATTTACACAATGAACAGAATGAAAACAGAGCTAAAGTTAGTCGTTGCTGACCGTTTACATGAAGACATCAGCTTCCTTTGGATATTTCTTAACCATCTTTTGAAATATAAATTATGCTTTTACAGATATGTGTAATTTGATGAAGTGTGATGAAATTATTTAGAGACAAACCAAAACAGACAAACAAACAACAGTTTTGTTAATTAAAAGGATTTTACAAAAGAGCAACAGGATGCAAAATGATATTGATGACACTATAAAATATAAATCAATTATCAGTAAAAAAAATAATAAAAAAATTTAAAAAAAAATATATATATATATATTTTTTTTATTATTATTATTATTTATTTTTTTTACACACACACACTTCCGGGCAAAAATTTTGAATAATTCAGATTTTTTAATGTTTTTGAAAGAAGTCTCTTCTGCTCACCAAGGCTGCATTTATTTGATCAAAAATACTGTAAAAAAGCAGTAATATTGTGAAATATTATTACCATTTAAAATAACTATTTTCTATCGTGAAGATATTTTAAACTGTAATGTATTTCTGTGATCAAAGCTGTATTTTCAGCATCATTACTCCAGTCTTCAGTGTCACATGATCTTCAGAAATCATTCTAATATAGACCTTAAACATAAAAATATCTTTATTATACCAAACATTTGACAATGTATTGAGTGAATATATACATATTTTATTTGAAACATTACAATTAGAGACCCAGGGGAAAATAAAAACAGCAAACTATTTGAAATGATTTAAACTTCACTTAATTGTGATAAAAGAAACTAACATGATTTCCATCTTTAAGTTTTTTTTTCAGTATATACAGACATGTATGATGGGGTCATGAAATATACTGCATAGAAGGAATGACCCTATAATATTATATTGTATAATTTAGCCGTGATGCTCTGCTCGGCTGTCACTCAGATGTGGTTTTGTGTGACGGCGTCTCTTCCAGTATTTTTTCTAATATTCGTGGATCTCAGGTGAACGGTGCTGCTCTGTAGCTTTTCTGGAAATAAAGGCTATTTCTCTTTCGGGAGACCCTGCCATGGACTGAACGTCTCCCTCGTCCCAGAGGAAATATCACCACTGCCAGTTTGAATGCTAAAATATCCTTTATGTTTAAAAATAAAAACTATATGAATATAAACATTTTACTGTATGATTATACTGTTTATGCATATTTATCATGGTTTATACATATGCATTTGTTCTTGTTTTTTAAATATTTTAATAAAATACATCCAATGCATTTGACATCTGCCTTTTCCTTCTCTCAATTATAGAAATGTATAAACTGACGTAACCCTCTAGTGCTCTTTATATATATATATAAATGTGAGCCTGCAGCACAAAAGCAGTGTTAAGTCGCTGGGGTATATTTGTAGCAATAGCCAAAAATGCATTGTATGGGTCAAAATTATCGATTTTTCTTTTATGTCAAAAATCATTAGGATATTAAGTAAAGATCATGTTCCATGAAGATATTTTGCAACACACACACACACATACATATATATATTTTTTTTTACTTGATCAGAACAGTACGAAACTTGGTAAAGGTTTTGGCACTCGATATGTGAACAAAAAACTATTCCGTAAATATAATTTAGTACAATTAAATCCCCTAAAAAATCTAAATATTAAATAAAAAACATTAACAAACTAAAATATAGTACATTAATTTCGTTGACATAATTAAAAAAAAAAATGTAATTTTTGACCGCCAAACGAAATTATTCATTAGCAGCAATAGAATATCTGATAAAAATGAGGTAAAGTAACTTTAGCCACACCCCTCTCTCTTTAACTCCTCCCTGCAATGGCACGTCAACCAACCGGATGTCAGTAAACGCGAACGCGCAGAATTCCATTTCTCACGATACTTAAAGGGATAGTTCACCCAAAAATTGTGTCATTAATTGCTCACCCTCATGTCGTTCCAAACCCGTAAGATCTTTGTTCATCTTCGGAACACAAATTAAGATATTTTGACCGAGATCTGAGAGCTTTCTGACCCTCCATAGACAGCAAGGGAACTACCACATTCAAGGCACAGAAAGGTACCAAGAACATCGACAAAATAGTCCATGCGACATCAGTGGTTCAACTGTAATTTTATGAAGCTATGATAATACTTTTGGTGCGCAAAGAAAACAAAAATAGCGACTTTATTCTCCCCGAGTTCCCATCTACCGCCATTATCGAGAGTAACACAACGCATGCGTGTGCTTTCCTCCTCTGCTCGTAAACAAGACGCAGCGCGTGCGTCGTGTTACTCTCGATAATGGCGGTAGATGGGAACTCGGGGGAGAAGAATTGTTGAATAAAGTCGTTATTCTTGTTTTCTTCGCGCACCAAAAGTAATCTCTTAGCTTTGTAAAATTACGGTTGAACCACTGATGTCACATGGACCATTTTAACCATGTTCTTACTACGTTTCTGTGCCTTGAACGTGGTACAGTAAGTTAGTTCCCTTGCTGTCAGGGTCAGAAAGCGCTAGGATTTCATCAAAAATATCTTGATTTGTGTTCCGAAGATGAACGAAGATCTTACGGGTTTGGAACGACATGAGGGTGAGTAATTAATGACAGAATTAGCATTTTTGGGTGGACTATCCCTTTAAGCATCGCGCAAAATCGCATTCTGTCAGGGGAGCGGCCCGCGTTTTTTAGCCAATCATTCTGCGCGTTCGCGTTTACTGACATCCGGTTGGTTGACGTGCCATTGCAGGGCTGAGTTAAAGAGAGAGGGGTGTGGCTAAAGTTACTTTACCTCATTTTTATAGACTATAAATACAGAGCAAAAAGCATTTTAAAAAATAAACATAC
>NW_015549608.1:344388-346534 GCF_001515605.1 Sinocyclocheilus anshuiensis
CAGCATTAAGACATTTTAATTCTGAAAATGTTACGAAATCATAACAACAAAAACGTGTGAAATTTCTGTTTGTCACACTGGTGGAAATTTCTGGAGAATTTACAAGACATGAACCATAAGTTTCTTCACGGACTGTCCTCCAGAAACCCCATCCTTAAGGAAAGACTTGAGATATAATGCAGCTCCTTCAGCACACAGCAAGATATTTGAGAAGAGTCAGTCTGAGGAATCTCAAATAGGGCCTCAAGTGTCTTTTCATTTTTACTATGACACTTGTTGCTCCAATACAACATCTAAAGCTTTTTGTGAACTTGTTTCGGTGCATTCAGTACATTTCAGAAGGGCATATAGAAAACAAGGTCTTAACGCGATGTGTCAGACTAGAACTGTTTATAAGGCGTTTATTTGAACGCGGGCCAGTGAGGATTTAATCGGGGGCCAAATAAGGACCCCAACCGCGCCACACAATGACTGGTGAAAAGCGAGGGGAGGGTCGGAGAGATGCAAATGTACCTACTTTGTGCTGCGCGAGAGAACCTCCTCTGCCATTGACAACTGGCTGCTTCCAGTGGGAGTGGGTGGAAGTTAGAAAATAATGCCAGTTTAGCGTCGCCACTTTCACACGCTCACCCGCATTCCTTCCTCGCGCGGCACTGACGCGGCGCATCGCTGAAGGTAAGAGAGCGATTACTACAATCTACCACCTGACAATCTCAGCATGCAGAGTGTTAAACAAGGGCCTGAGGTGACAAAACGGACCGTGCAAACATTTTTAATATTGCCACTTTCATCTCAAATACCATGATTAATACAAAATAACATTTGTTATTATGCTGAAACTGGTTTGCTGAGACCTTACAGACCAGCAAGTCATCTTAAAGCATTGTTTCAGCAGGGAAACTTTATATTCTATGCAGTGCATGTTGCGAAAAGCTTGGTTTTGATGATGTATTTGAGTGATACGATAGATTGATATATCATCCAGGCCGATTAATCGGACGATATTTGGTTATTTTGAGACTTTATTTATGCACAGTTGGAGATACCTGATGTCAGTCCCACAATCTACCTGCAGCATTGCTGGATAGTGTACATTTACTGTTTCAAATGTTTTGCTAATGTCTTCTAGGTTATAAAAACGTTTTTCTGAATGTTCTCTAAACTTCAGAATGTGTTTAAAACGTTTATTCTTGGTTATGCAAATGATGAGTGAACATTCCATTTGATCATTTTGCAAACATTATGGGAATGTTACTTTTAAATGTTATCTGAACGAATTGAAACATGAAGCAACATTTTAAATAACGTTAGACGAACGTTTAGGGAAAAGATGGTCCATGAACAATGTATAAATAATGTTTTAGTGCTGAAGCATTGGGATTATTAAACTTTGAGAAACGTTCTTTTAATAACATTTTAAAAACGTTAGACGAACGTTTCAGGAAAAATATTCCATGATCGATTTATAAATAGCGTTACATTATTAGAGACCAGATACTGATGGGGTGACGTTCCAGGAACAATGTATAAATAATGCTTTTGTGCTAAAGTTTTGAGAACTATTATTCATTATTAAAGAACAGATAAATTTGATGAACGTTCTACATTACAGTTCAGAACCTAACCAGAATATTAGCTAAAGTTCCCTGTTATTTTATGAATACTGGGTAAATGTTGTGTAAATATTATGTTAATTTCATTGCTACAGTTTTGTGTGCATATCTTATATGATCATTCATTATATATATATATATATATATATATATATATATATATATATATATATATATATATATATATATATATATATATATATATATATATATATATATATATATATATATATATATATATATATATATATATATATATATATATATATATATATATATACACACACACACATATATATATATATATATTAGTGCTGTCAAATCGATTAATCGCATCCAAAATAAAAGTTTGTGTTTACATAACATATGTGTGTGTACTGTATATATAAATGCACACACATGCATGTGTATATTTAAGAAAAATATGTTATGTTTATATATTAAATATATTTATATATAATATAAGTTATATGAATATAAATATATACATGTAAATATTTTCAAAATATATACTGTATGTGTATGTATTTATA
>NW_015549608.1:348316-363642 GCF_001515605.1 Sinocyclocheilus anshuiensis
GAAATAAAAGTTTGTGTTTACATAACATATGTGTGTGTACTGTATATATAAATGCACACACATGCATGTGTATATTTAAGAAAAATATGTTATGTTTATATATTAAATATATTTATATATAATATAAGTTATATGAATATAAATATATACATGTAAATATTTTCAAAATATATGTGAGTGTATTTATTGAGACAGTTTACACACATAATATATAAACAAACTTTTATTTTGGATGCGATTAATCGCGATTAATCGATTTGACAGCACTAATATTTATATAGCATTGCATCAGCACTGCATCATCCATCTGCTCTCTAAACATCTGCATCAGCTGTAATGAGCATATTTGTTCCCAGAGATGTTACGCTGCTTGTCCTGTTCATGCATCCTCTTACTCTCATAGAGACACTTGCGCTAGTTTGCACGACTAAGCCTTTCTTAGGAAAATGTGATTATCTGCAGGCCTGACTTGCATTCAGACGCACGCATGAGAAAAGCTCCGCAACACAATAGAGGCGCTGGGAGTTTGTCTGAGATGCTGAAGGGAGAAAGAGAACAGCTTAGATATTCCAATAATAATGACCTGTCTGAAGAGAAGAGAATTCACCTACAGTGCTGGACGCGACTGAAGCCTGATATGATTTGGTTGTACATATAGCCAGCTTTATGCCTTTAATGCACAGGCAATCATGCATTTTTCTCGGTTTGGTTGCGCCTTTATATTTTGTTGCAGTGACATCAAAGAGCGAGTTGAACAATTGCCTCATTCTGCCCTTCTACCCCCACTGTCTCTCCCCAATTTCCACTTGATTAGGCTCCGAGCCTCTTGAGTTGAATCCTCGGGGAAAATGGTTCACTAAGTTCAGGACTGGGCTTCCAAACAAAACAGGGCCACTTCTTCCTTCCACACTAATTTGAGTCAAATTGAATCAGGTACGATTTTCTCTCCCTCTGCATCTTGACCGGCGTATTTGAGGAGTTTGTAGGATGAATAAAACCAGAAGAGAGTCAAAAGAAAAGACGTTTTTGTGCATAAAAGTGCCATTTGTCTTTGTTTGCTCATGCTTGGCCTGCTGGCTTTCACTTAGCACAAGAAAAGTCATGTGACCTGTTTACATTTGATTTGACTGACTGCAGTGTTTTATTTTTGACACAATTATCAATTTTTTACTGACATCTGCTGACCAGGATGGCATAAATACACTCACTTTACACTGTTTATTAGATTTGTCGAAACAGAAAAATGTGAATTATGGTGGATTGATTCATTTTGGTTGATGTTCAAATGAAACACAATGACAATAATATTTAAAAATGAGCAGGTTAATCAATATATTGGCCCATTACTGGTCCAAGTACACGCAGTAATGCAAGTTGCTGTAATTATGGTAATTATTATTTCTGTTCAGCGAGAGGTAATTGCTGCCATGTGGTTGTGTGTTTGAGCGTGTCGTGTTTTTGGCTTGTTAAGTGAGTGATTGATAACTGCAGATCTCACGGCACATTAAATGCATATGTTGTGATTCAGAGCTCTTTGAATACTGTTATTAACCATTATAATGACATTGTGGGAATTTTATTGCTGTTTTAATGCAGATTACACCTTGTGTTTGTGATCTTCTTACTCTGATCCGATTTGATAGCTGCTGCGCTGTTAATCAGAGAAATGCAAAAAGGATACATTTACATGCAAATTATGTACATGTAAATATTCCTCTCTACTGAAACTGGTTCACTGGTTTGTTTGTTTATTGTGTTGTGTTTGCAAACTTTGCATTTTAATATATATTATATTTCATTATGTAAAATATTAAATAATAATGACTATTTTATTATATTAAATAAATTTTTATTTTTTTCATATTTTATTATGTTAAATATATTATATATAATTTTTCTTTTTTCCTATTTTATTATTTTTTATTTTTCACTTTCACGTATGAAAATAAACTGTGTATACACACACACACACACATTTTAAATTCATTTTATATAATTTATTTTATTTTTTGCACAAAATACAAAATGTATATATAGGAGAAATTTACATGCTTTGCAAATTCAGCATTCACAAGCGCATATATTCACTACATATATTTTGTATTTTACATACTATTATAAAATATCTTCCAAACCAACTTCCAAAATAAGTAAGAAACATTGCTAAATAACAAATCTGGACTCGTAGATAATAATAATAATAATAATAATTAAAAGCAATGCATGAAATAAGATTTCAAGAATGGCCATAACAGAATCACTTTTACAACTTTTTTACCAAACACTTGGTACGAATTCTCTGTTTCTTCAAGCAGTTGCTTAGCAGTGTGCAGTATGAAGTGACTGTTCTCCACCCGCCTCCTCTTGCTCTTCTTCTGCCCAGTGCAAGCAGAATACTAATGCGCTACAGCACGAGAGTGGAGGAAAATGCATGTAAACAACAAACTAGTGCTCTCCACATGCTTTAGTGTGTAGTTTGGAGTAGACTGTATTAGTTTTTAGTGGCACTGTGTTTGCATCTCCCTCAGACTTGGCTTCTTTTGCATTAAAAGCAGAAAAACATTGCATCTAATGCCTCTCATGAACTTTCATATTTCATCTTGTTCACCACTAGATGGCTGTGTCTGAAACTGAAGCAAGCTGCTTGAAGTGAAACCAGACAGACTTCCAAAGCTGCTTATGAAGAAGAACAAATTCAAGAGTTTAATGGTCAATAACAGTGCATATTTTGAATCATATGTTTAAAAAACATAAACAAAACTAGGTTACACTTTATGTTAAGGTGTCATTGTTACAGTGTAATTATCCATTTAAGGACTGAGTAATATTAATTAACTACATGTACTTACTATATGGTTAGGGTTGGGCTCCTAGGGTTACTTGCATGTAATTATTAAGCATAATTAATTGTTATTATAATAGTAAGTACATGTAACGTGAAACAAGGACACCTTAAAATAAACTATGTTATAAACATATTAACTTATTTCCGCTCCAAAAGATGCCATTTCTACTATTTTAATCAAACACCTTGCACAGGATTGTGGGACATCATAAGCAGCCTTATTCAAGTTTTGGATACAGCTGAGATTTTTCCCTTAGATTTTGTCATAGTTAAAGGTGAAGTGTGTGATTTGACTGTTTTCAAACAGGTTTCCTTTCGCCCTCCATTGATCAGACAAGTGCATCAAAGTTGGTGTTGTCACAGTTTTAAACATTTTGAGGTCGACCTACAAATGACTTATTGCATATTAAACTGGGAGACAAGGAAGTGTTTTAACACGGAAAAGAAGTGACACACTCCCAGGCAGCAAATGTAGTTTCTAAAAATGTTGTGGGAATGTTCCTAAAATGTCCAGTTTTCTGAAGGTTACAAAAATTGTTTTTTTTCACACAAAATGCGTTATTTGAATGTTTATTTTTGATATGCGAAGAATGTTAAAATGGCCAGTTTTCTTGTCATGATTATAATGTTATTTGAAGGTTACTAAAATGTTTATTACACCGATTCTACTAACTTATTCTCACCCAAAATATAACATTATTTCAACGTTTATGTTTAATATTCTAAGAATGTTTTCTCTCAACATTGTGAGAACTTTCATTGAGTACAAATAACATCTTGAGGACATTCTGAGAATGTTGTTCTAAGAGCGTATATCAAATATAAATGATGCTATAAGAATGTTTAATAACATTAAGAATGTTTTGTCCTAATATTTTTAAAAACGTTAGTGAGCTAGCTGGGCTACACCTTTACGTCTGTTGAAACGGACCCTCTCTCTGATTTGTAGTGTATTCAAATGTATTTTTGGCGTTTAGCACAAAAAGCTCAAACTCTGGTGCTTTGAAAGGTCTGATAACTGTACAGATCCATCTTGGACAAGCTCTTCAGCAAACAGGAAAGAGCCATTACAGAGATAACCGAGCAAATGATCTAGTTTACGTAGGAACAGCCGGTATGTGACAGTCTGCTCCTAATTTGTGTTTGTAAAGTTTGTGAAGTTTTGTTTGGCATACAACCAAAATATTTGGATTTTTAATATGTTTTTGAAAGAAATGTCTTCTGCTCACCAAGGCTTTTTGTTTATTTGAGCAAAAATAGAGTAAATATTGTGAAATATCCTTACATTTTAAAATAACCATGATACACCATGATAAAAAAAATTAACTGAAGTGACATTGAAGACTGGAGTAATGATGCTGAAAATTCAGCTTTGATCACAGAAATAAATTACAGTTTAAAATATATTCACATAGAAAACAGCTATTCTAAATCGTAATAATATTTCACAATTTTACTGTATTTTTAAACAAATAAATGCAGCCTTGGTGAGCAGAAGAGACTTATAAAACTTAATGAATCCAAACGTTTACTGGTAGTGTAACCCACAATCAGTGACCTCCCAAATTACGTTGCATGCAGTCCACACAGAAAATGTCACAGAGCCATTAAAGCCTAATCGCTGGTTGTCCTTTTGACGTCACTGTTAGTTACACTACAGTCATCATGACGTTTCCATTCATGCATGTGCCAGATGCATTTATCTAAAGTGACTTACATTGCATTTAGGGCTGCACAATTAATCGAATATCTAATCGCGATTACAATTACGGATGCCACAATTACAAAATCATTCAAAGCGGCAATTAATCGAACTCCACTTACGTTATTCTGAGTGTTTTTTTTCTTTCTACAGGTTATCTTAAAGGTTTTTCTGTTGTTTTAATTTATATAATACCATGCATATTTTTATTATTATTTAAAGAAGAAACCAATTCAATGTATAGTTGACATTTGAGGCTTAATACTATAGAAAAGCAATAAAAGCTTTTCAGTTAGACTGTTTTCAGCTTGTTTATTTTTATATAAAAATATGGCATGTAGTTGCTTCAAACAATGGTATAAACATCATTCAATGTAAATTGTGATAATCGTAATTAATAATCGCAATTGCAATTTCAAGGGAACAATCGACAATTATGATTACTGTCATAATCGTGCAGCCCTAATCGCATTCAAGCTATACATTTGATCAGTTCTTTTTTCCCTGGGAATCGAACCCATGACCTTGACGTTGCAAGCGCCATGATCTGCTGTTTGAGCTCCAGGAGTGCAGGTCTAAAGGTGTGCACATGTGGTTTGGTTGCGTTAGCGGTGCCGCTCATGTCACGGTCTTAAAGAGCTTGTCTTGAGATACAGCTGTCCTCTGGAGACAAGTATAATTCACGCAAATGAAATCAGGATGCACCTCACCCACGTGTTCAATCTTCCCTCTGCATTCCTCCCTGTACAGGATGAACTCAAGCGAGCGTGTCGTGTGTTTCTGAAGCTTTACTGGAAGCAACGAGGGGCCGTTTCCTGAAAAACCCGTCAATTATCTCCCAACATCCTCAAGTGGATGCACAAGGTCCTGTCATGCTTTTGAGCATTTCTCAAATTCAGCCAACAGTCTTACAGGCTGTGCGCACACACAACTCATTTTTACAAACAGTGGAATGGAAAAAAGAGGCACATTTCATGAAAGCTGAATTTTAACTTTGAGCACCATGCTTTTAGATGCAAGACGCTGCAAAAGATGCGAGATGTGAGTGCAACGGTCAAACACAACCGTCTAGCACCCTTTCTCTCAGATATTTCTGATAGAGGACAAAAAAAATTGACATTTTCTGATGCAAAACTACTAGGGTGTTGTGTTTTTTTCTGTGCATTCGTAAAATAATGGACTAATATCACTATTACAATGTCACTAACTTAATGGGCTGTTCACACTGAAGTGCTTTTGCATTGATTTTCTATGTAAAATTGTATGATTTTTCTGTTTTTGGGCATCATTTTTACTATTGCGCACAGTAATTTGAACAAACAACATACTAGCATCACGTTTTGCATCAGAAAATGTTTAATGCAGTTTCTTTTTATTTGTTCTTTATCAGAAATATCTGAGAGGAAGATGATTCTTCAGCTTTTATTTTTTTATGATTGTTTTTTTAACATTTTTTAAATTAGATTATTAGATTTGCATCAGAAAATGTTTAATGTAATCTCTTTTTTTATATGTCCTTTATCAGAAATATTTTTACGAAAATATCCCCAAGTTTGTTGACGTTCTTGATCATTTTTATATATTATTTATTTATTTTTAAACACCCTAGTATAAAGTTCTGCATCAGAAAATGTCAAACGTAGTTCTTTTTCATTTGTCTTTTATCAAAAAAATTAATTTTATACTTTTTTTCTGAAAGTGTCCCCATGTTCGTTTTTGAAGCATGACTTGTACTAGTGCTTATTGTCATTTGAACAAACAACTCCCTAGTTTTTTTTTTTTATCATAAAATGCCAAATGCACTTTCCTTTTTTTATGTATGCTTAATCAGAAATCTGAGAGATAGATGATACTTGAAAAAAGTTCCTATTTTGCCTGAACTGTGCAAAGGTCATCGGAGGAGTCTCGTCCACAGCTTCTCTAAACGACTGCAAACCACTTTTTCTGCGACTTTGAAGAAATGCCCAATGTCTTCCTGACGTGAAGCTCTGCTGTCTGTTCATTCATTCATCTCTGACTCACTTGCAGCAAATCTCTGGAAAAGCCCCCGGCGAGTTTGTCCTTCCAGCATTGGCCTGTAATTGTTGTTAGATGAAAGACTCTGCGAACCCTAACCCTAACAATCCAGGTGTTTGATACACAGCTTCCTTCTCTCCCTAATCGCAGCCTTTGAAAATCACAGACCTGGATGCAACGCCATATTTCACTCCTGTTCGCTGGGGAAATGGTGAAGGGAGTAAAACTGCTCATCCTCATCCTCATGCTTGACGTCATTGCAACTGGTTCTAGTTTTTCTCATCGCGTTTGAATGTGAAACTTGAGAGGAAGATTTGAAAAGCTTCTATGATGTGAAGTGAAGATTCATGAATGTGAAAACGAGGCAGTTTTCAGGGCGAGTTCGTCCTGTTTGGTGAATGCTGGTCGCTGATCTCTGAAGCTCAGACGGGTTTTATTGATATGAAGGAGGAGTTTTGTCTGTGGAATGAACACCTGGAGGTTGTTTGAGTGTTTCTTGTAATCCATGTGACAATACAGACTGACATCTGCTTTCATCCGGGTTCAGTGAGGACAAACTATGTGTGTGTTCCACTATATATATATATGTGTGTGTGTGTGTGTGTGTGTGTGTGTATGTTTGGAATCAGTAAGTTTTTTAAATGTTTTTAATAGTCTTTTCTGCTCATCAAGGCTGCATTTATTTGATCAAAAATACAGTAAAATTGTGAAATATTATTGCAATTTAAAACAGCTGCTTTCTATGTGAATATCTGTTAAACTGTAATTTATTTCTGTGATCAAAGCTGTATTTTCAGCATCATTACTCCAGTCTTCAGTGTCACATGATCTTCAGAAATCATTCTAATATGCTGATTTGCTGCTCAAGAAACATTTCTGGTTATTATCAATGTTGAAAACAGTTGTGCTGCACAATATTTTTGTGGAGACTGTGATGCATTTTATTTTTCAGGATTCACAGATGAATAGAAAGTTCAAAAGAACAGCATTTATGTGAAATAGAAATCTTTTGTAACATTCTAAATGTATTTACTGGCACTTTTGACCAATTTAATGCATCTTTGATGAATAAAAGTATTAATTTAACGAAAAAAAAAAATCTTACTGACTCCAAAGTTTTTTAAAAATCCTGAATTTTAGATGCAAAAATCAAGCCAAGCAGTGCAAGTTTTTCCTCAAAATTAACTTACAATTTTTCACTGGTCTCTTTCTCTTCACTGGACTTTTTGTCTTCTTTTTCAATGATTCAATCTTTTTTTTTTTTTTTTATGTGTCAGAAGTTCAAAATACTAACATATTCAGTGGGATGATGCTCATTCTTGATCTCCGCAGTCAGTCCCGTCATACTTGCTTTGCTGCTATAATCGTTTTCTCAAGATAACATTCTATAGTAAGCGCGCTCACTTCAAGGCTTTGGCACAAATACTGCGTCTTCCAGACCGTATGGAAGAAAGATGAAATAAACAGATAGGACGAGAGCGTCGCGCCCCGCTGGAGAGCTGTGATGCCTGCAGGATCTCCGACTTATTTTAGCTCTCATGTTTTCCTCAGACCAACCGGAGAGACGGATGAACACGAAGCGTCTGAGCTCGGGTTAGACAGCTGTCGGCCGTGAGACCAAACCACGGAGACAGGAGAAGGTGAGGCTTTCTGCGCTAGTTTATATTAATATCTTGAGTTAGGTTTTATTTGAATACTTTTTCATTTAAATTTTAGTTAATTTTTAGTAATTTTGTTGTGTTTTGTCATTTTTAATGTGTCTGTTTTTATTAGTTTTGTTATATTTTCATTATATTTAAAGTTTGAGTAATTTTGTTGTTTGCTTTTGTCATCTTTATTTAAAAAAAAAATGTTTTATTTGAGTTTTACTTTTATTTATTTCAGTACATCAAGTTAAACGAAATGAAAATTTGTTTTCATTTAAATTTTAGCTGAAGTTTTAATAATTTTGTTCTGTTTTTGTCATTTTCTACATTTAAATGTTTTAATTTGTTTTTATATGTCTATATAGTATTTTATACATTTTTGTTTCAGTTTTAGTTACATTTTCAGCTTTAGTTTATATTTTCTGTTTTCATTAAAACTTTAGCTAAAGTTTTAGTAATTTTCTTGTTTGTTTTTATCATTTTCATTAGGTATTTATTTTTTAAATATGTAGATTTTATTAATTTTTATTTTAGTTTTAGTTAGTCAAATTAAACTAAATGAAAACGAGAAACTACTTTGGCAACTAGCTGAAATGTTATTTTATATATGTAAAAAATATATAAATATTTTTTTCTTCATTTCAGTTAATTAATTAATGTACCATTTTATAAGTAATGGAAATGTTTGGCATGGTTTTAGTTTTAGTATAATTAAGAACAATAAACCTGGGTTTCTGTGCTATTTTCTTCCAGCATGTTTTAAATGTCTATTTTTCTGAAAGTTTCTAGGTTTTCTATGAATTAAAAGCTGTTTTTTTGGTTTGCATGCCTATTTTGATAACGTAAACATCTTTAAACATTGTAATGTATTTTGGAGCCACATTTTCATCGTACACAAAAGGAAATTGCTCTGGAGATAATACTGTAAAATCCATTGCTTCCACATTGCAAGTTTTCATATTAGCCAGACATTTTCTTTAAAATTGCAGCTAATTCGAATGCATTCATTTCGACACCTGCAATTAGTCTAACAAAAAATGCCAGTAGCATTAAGTACATATACTCTTCATAGCTGTTCATTTTATGACCATGGGCTGTGTTTACTGACCTTTAACCTCAGCGTTTAGAGGCTTGAACTGTGTGTTTGGGTCAAGTTTTCCTTCTCCACGTGGTCTGTGTGTTAGATCACATTCCCTCAGCAGCTCAGCTGATATCACAGGAGTGTGTGTGTGTTTGTGTAACGCGAACCCTCGCTTCTCCAGTCACCTGTGCCTATAGAAAAGACAGCGGCCTTGTGTTCACAGCTCTGTATGTCTGAACACACACTCGACAGGTGCCAGTCAACTCTGGAGCTCCTGCGCAAACATGCTCACAAGATTTTTTTACTGTTTTTGAAAGAAGTCTCTTCTGCTCACCAAGGCTGCATTTATTTGATCAGAAATAATAACAGTAAAATTGTGAAATATTATTATGATTTAAAATATCTGTTTACTATGTGATTATATGTTAAACTGTAATTTATTCCTGTGATCAAAGCTGTATTTTCAGCATCATTACTCCAGTCTTCAGTGTCACATGATCTTCAGAAATCATTCTTTCTATTCTTTTTCAAATTTTCTATTCATCTGTGAATCCAGAAAAATAAAATGCATCACGGTTTCCACAAAAATATTGGGCAGCACAACTGTTTTCAACATTGATAATAATCAGAAATGTTTCTTGAGCAGCAAATCAGCATATTAGAATGATTTCTGAAGATCATGTGACACTGAAGACTGGAGTAATGATGCTGAAAATACAGCTTTGAACACAGAAATAAATTCTATTTTAACAGGTATTCACACAGAAAACAGTTATTTTAAATTATAATAATATTTAAGATTTTATACTGTATTTACTGTATTTTTAATCAAATAACTGCAGCCTTCGTGAGCAGAAGAGACTTCTTTCAAAAACAGTAAAAAAATCTTAATTTTTAAAGTCTCGTATAGCCGACCGTTATCTGTTTTTTTTTTTGTTTTTTTTAAGGAGGTCTATTTCTTTACATGGCTACTTTTGAAAAGCCATCAGTTAAAATTAAAAAGCACCGACTCACGGTTTGTTTTGTTTTGTTTTTGTGTGTCGTGTAGGAGCGGGTTTATCTGAAATAGTTATTATCACAATAATAGACTGGTGTGAACAAATACAAAACCATAAACAAAGCAGAATATAGAGATTTGCAGCCTGTTGCAACAAACCACTAATGTTCAGAAACCCATTATAATACACATGCAGTTATAACTAAGGTCTGTCTTAACTTGAGTGGTTTGTTGTTGTTTACTTGTTTACAAACAAGCGACTCAAACATTAAAATTAAGCAATGTTGTAATGAATATAGGGCCATTTTTAACTAGATTTTGTCTTTTATTAGTTTCTAAACTAAACATTTTGATTCAATTTAGCTGTTTAAAATGATTTCTTTGATTAAAAAAAGCAAATATAAGAGTAAATCTATAAATATTGTGTAAATCTCCTGATTTCTTCAGCCATGTGGTCCAGCTGTTCTGTTTTTAATGACCATCAGTTAGCCATCTTGTTGAGACTGATTGTTTGGACTGAGATTGATGACTGTTTGAGTCTGTCCTCACCAAACACTGAAAGTGTGGTTAAATATAAAGCCTCGTCCATTATCTCCATGTGCTCTGAACAGCGTTTGACCGAGAGGTCGAGTCGTTCCCGTAGAAGGACATACTACGGCTCGTGTGTGTGTTTTCTGTGTGAATCTATACCTTCATCCTCGACATTCTGCTTCCCAAAATACTCAATACACACTCAGAATAGGGAGGAAAATCACCAATGCAGTCTCTATTGTTTCCTAGATAGATTAAACACAGCAAATTGAGTCTTCTCAGATGTTTCTGCTGCAAATCTCTCAAATGTGTCATGCAATTGTCTCCTGTGGATTTGAAGGAGAACTGAGAGCAAATTTAAGCAATAATTATTTGTATAGCCCTGGCTAGGAAGGAAAAATCACCAGTGCAACCTCTTTAATATCTCACTTGTTTCCTAGATCTGATTTAAATGCAGTGAACCGAGATGTTCCTCCTGAAAACAGCCCACGTGATCTCTCAAAATTGTTTTGCAACTGACTCCATTTATTTCTGTTTTTATTTCTCATAAGCATTTAAGCATCCGAGACGCTCAAATGAACTCCGTTAAATCCCTTGAGCGACAGAAGATCAACATTTACGCAATAAGTCTTTTTCTGATAGAAATGTGATTAAACACAGCAAACCGAGTCTTCTCAGATGAAAAAAGCTGTGGGAATCTCACGCATGTCTCATTTATTGTAAAAAAATGGTTATTGGAGTATGTTTTACAAGAAAATACAGGCTTTCTACTTCAAAATTGCACATTTAATTCAACGTGTTATTTGCGTTTCTTTGTAATTAATGAGTGAAAATTAATAAACCAATTTTTTTTTCAGTGTTCAGTTCCAGGAAATATCTCAAAATTGTGTTGTGTTTTTATTTCTCCTAAGGATTTTGTAGGAGGAACATCTGAGACACTTAAATTAACTAATTAATGAATTTAATTAAGTCTCTTGAGTTACAGAAGAGCAAACTTTAAGCAATATTTTTTTTCTGATAGATATTTTGAGTCTTCTCAGATGTTTCTCCTAAAAAAAATTTTTTTTTCGAAGTTTAATTTATTTATTATTCGTTTTATTAAGATTATTGGAGTATGTTTTACAAGAAGATACAATCTCAGTTTTTCTACTTCAGAATTTCACATTTAATTCAATGTGTTACTCACGTGTCCTTCTAATTTATTGTGAAATTTCTAGCAATTTCTGCATGATTTTTTCTTTCTTTCTGTGTAACCGGGTTCTTTTTTTCACAATATAAGCACAATTATCCAAACACCACACTCAATTTGCATAATTCATAGATTGTTTGCAAAATGACACACTTCAGTCAAAACATATACACATATTTGTGAAAATGCTATTAGTTTTCATTTAACCAACACAGTCCTCAATGATCAGACACTATTGCAGCCAGTTTCACACTGCTGTGATAAATAAAAAACACATTTGTACAAAAACTAATTTTAGGAAATAGCATGTGCTAGATTTTTGGCCACACATTGTTATGTAAGGGATAATTTAGATGAAAAAAAAAGAAAAAAAAAAAGTGACAAACCCACAGCATTCTTCATGATTAGTTTGAGATATAGGGAGCATGTACACAAATTGGCCTACTATAAAATTACCAAGCACTGCACAACACTGATGCTGCAGACTGAATATTTCAAGTATTTATTTCAATACTTACAGTATTTCTTACCATAATCAGTTACAGTAATCAACCAACAATGAAACAAATAAAATCTGTAGACAAATAAAAATTACTGCATGAAGTACATACACTTTGACTCTGAAGAAAAACTACTGTTTTTATTTTAGTGTGTAAACAATCGTAAAAAACTGTAAACGGAGCTCCATTAGCTATGGAAGAGCAACTTCTGAGCAATAATGATTATTTGAGTCTGTTTCCCAAAATACACAATACACACTCGTATCGTATCATAACAGCGTCCTTGGTCGAGTCGCGTCCGTCTGATATCAGGCTTCTGTCTGTGCTTTACACTCCCACAGCAGAGGAGACTGGATTCCCAGACGGGTGTGTGTGTGTGTGTGGTGTGTGTGTGTGTGTGTGTGTGTGTGTGTTTTCTCAAGGCCATGTGAGCTGCTCAGAGCACTAATGTGTGTTTCTCTGCCTGACGTCTGCAGACTCACCTCCACAGGATCTAGAGAGGATTCACACACTGACCGCTGGACCCAGAGATTCACCCTCGTGAGTATTGTGCTTTATATTCCAGAATCATTGCAAATCATTGTAAATAAAACAGATTTGGTTTGATTGGGTGAGTCGTGTTTAACGTTGTTGTAAAATGCTCTAGGTGACAATCGAAAGCAATGAACCAATTTGCTGTATATATGAACCATAAATCTGCTTTCTGGCTAATGAGTTGTTTATTTAGATTATTATTACTAATACTTTTATTGGGCATTGGTGACATTGCTTTGTCTCCTCTGTTGGTGTACAGAAACAGTGTTGAGGTAAAAAAAAAAAGAAATGCTGATAAAGCAGGACAGAAGTTTGGGAAGTTTTTTATAATGTTTTAAAATCTCTTCTGCTCACCAAGGCTGCTCTCTTTGATAAAAAATACAGTAAAAATAGTGAAATATTATTACAATTTAGAACAGCTGTTTTCTTTGTTAATATCTGTTAAAATGTAATTTATTTCTGTGATCAAACCTGAATTTTCAGCATCATTACTGCAGTCTTCAGTGTCACATGATCTTCAGAAATCATTCTAATATGAGGATTTGCTGTTCGAGAAACATTTCTGATTATTATCAATGTTGAAAACAGTTGTGCCGCCCAATATTTTTGTGATGCGTTTTATTTGTCAGGATTCACAGATGAACAGAAAGTTCAAAAGAACAGCATTTATTTGAAATGGAATCTTCTGTAACATTATAAATGCTGTGAGCTGTGTTGCATTCAGACGTATGTAAGTGTAGGCAGCGGATGACTGACAGCAGCTTTGAGTGTGGAAGCTCAGGAAGAGTGCAGTAAAGTACGGGTGGCCTGCGGTGAGATGAGGGCGTCACATTCCTCAGCTGGGTGAGCGTTTGTGTGCGGGACAGAAACTCCTCAGCAAACACTGATGTCAGACTGACCCATACGCCAGCGCACTCCACCCCTGTCAATCACAGAGACGTGCATACTGTCTCATTCAGGTCCAAATATATGAACAATACAACTCAGAGCGGTGACAAACGGGCCGTGACGTTATGTTTATTTAACGCACGCTGCTGCAATCATGTTCTTTCAGTGTAGTTAGAGCAATTTTTATTTTTTACATTTATGCATTTAGCAGATGTTTTTATCCAAAGCGACTTACAAAAGAAGAGCAAAATATATAATGCCAGGTCTTTATAGACAGCTAGATTAGGAAGCAAGCTAGAGAAGAGGAGAAATGCAGAAAAGAAGATGATTTCTCTGTGTGTGTAAATGCATTTATGGTAATAGTAAACAACATAGTTATCAATATTGGGCTTTAACTCTTTCTGTTAGCAGCAGAGCATCGGCAAACATGAGTTAAATTCTAGCATTTTCTACTTGATAGTTCTGAATTTAAGAGATGCTCTTTCAATATAATATAAGCGGCACAAGGTTATTGTAAACTAAAACCTATTTAAAAAATGTTAATTGATATACATCTGAAATCAATGAAATAAATATATATTAAATATGATTAAATATATATATATTTTTAAACTTAAACTAAACAAAAATTTGAAATGTTGCCTTGGCTACTAACTGAAATAAGTTTAATTTGAAGCACTAAAATTACTGATAAAAAAATAAAATAAAACTTAAGTAAAACTCAAACTGAATTAAAAGTAAATGAAACCTAAATAGTAATATTTAAAACTCAAAACTAATAAAAATGACAAAAGTGCATAACAAAATTGCTGGAAATTAAACTATAATTAAAATGAAAACTTAAAATACAAAAATAGCCTAATTAAAAATATTTATAAAAACTATTAAAAAATTCCGTAATTTTCATATAATTTTCTTTCATATATATATTTTCTTTCATAATTAACAGATTAAATAAAACAAAACAAAACAAATCATATTTAAACATAAATATAAAACAAAACTACATTTTCTTAAATGGCTACAACATTGCCTTTTTGACTATTGATTATAAGTATAAAATAACACACACACACACTATATATATATATATATATATACTGTATATATACAATTTTGTCATAGAATTTTGCAATGAAATAAAAAATAAATAATCAATAAAATACATTTTTTATTCATTTAGATTTCATTGCCAACATTTATTGCAAAATATTCACACAAATACAAATACATTTTAAATGTAAAATATAAAAATTAACCTAATTAAAAACATTGATAAAAACTATAAATAATACTAAAATTACACTGAAGCAGCAACCATAATTTTCATATCTCTTTCTTTAGATTTTAGCATGAAATATGACCAGGATCTGTTCTTGATAGCTTTCATTAGATTC
>NW_015549608.1:363763-365488 GCF_001515605.1 Sinocyclocheilus anshuiensis
TATATATATAAATGTACGTTGTAATAGTCCATCTCATTGATTCTCTCGGGTTGCTTTAGAGACGATGTTTGGATGGAGAGTTGTTTTCTGCTTCTGTAGGTCATGACTCATGATGGACACGGGCTGTTTATCGCACACATGATTTATGATTATGGGAAAACGAGCAGGGCTGCTGTGGCTGTCATCGGACTAATTTATGTTAGATGTGTTATCAGATGCCGCTGTCACCGGGGAGGCCCTTATCTGTTTTTCTGCATCTCACAAAATGGGCTTTCTAAGTTTAAAGACCGTATTTCGAGATATTTTCAGCAGCTCCTTTTGAAAAACAAGAAATAACGTGACAGATGCCTCTCCTCCTGTTTATATTCCTCATCATTACCTGTTTGCACAGGCAAAATAATGCTGCTGTGAGCATCTGTTAATGCGCCGAAAACCGCAAACAGACAGACTTAGCAGGACTTTAACTTTGTAATGGATCATATTTTCGTTCTTGGTTGAGTTCTTGTTAATTTGCAAAAAAGAAAAACATCTTGCAGCTTGATGTACCAAAGCAGTGCTTATGGATTGGACAGCTACTGTGTAGATTCTCTAGTGCTTCTTGACCTCTAAACTTGAGTCACTCAAGATAAGATAAGTAAAATCCATGCATGCACTGCATGTTGGTCTGCAAGATACTTGAAGGAAACTGCAATTGAGCGCAACAGGGTTCTCCTATTCATCCATATTTTCCGTCGAAGTTTTAAACCTGGAACAGAACCAAATCACAACATTATGTTTGTTTTCAGCAAGAAATCTACAAGACTGTGTACTTCGCATCCGTTGTGACTGAATTAGCTCTTCATCCCATAAAGCATTGCAAATTATATAATCAAATCAGAAATTACAAGACAATTCAATACTTTTAATTATAGATATGAAATATGTTGTATATAATTATATATAATAAAAAAATTTATATATATGTAATTTGTGTGATATATTTCAATGAAGTAATGGTATATATATATATTAGTTTGTATTTATTTATATTTTATTGGATAAGTTTATTGCAAAATATTGAGACAAATTACAAATAAATGTTCAAGAGTTTAAGACTGGTACAGTTGCATCATTTGCAGTGCTGAGCTCTTTTAGTGTGATTCCTGTTTCCATAATAATAGTGTCTTCTCTGATTCCCTTTGTTCTGGTGGATCTTTAGGATTGTATGTAATTTACATTTATATTTATGCATTTAGCAGATGCTTTTATCCAAAGCGACTTACAAAAGAGGAACAAAGCAATTCATCAAAGCACAGGGTTCTCCTATTCATCCATATTTTCCGTCGAAGTTTTAAACCTGGAACAGAACCAAATCACAACATTATGTTTGTTTTCAGCAAGAAATCTACAAGACTGTGTACTTCGCATCCGTTGTGACTGAATTAGCTCTTCATCCCATAAAGCATTGCAAATTATATAATCAAATCAGAAATTACAAGACAATTCAATACTTTTAATTATAGATATGAAATATGTTGTATATAATTATATATAATAAAAAAATTTATATATATGTAATTTGTGTGATATATTTCAATGAAGTAATGGAATATCTAAATATAATAAAAATATATTTTAATGAATTAATTAAAATGTTATTTTATTTTAATTAATGAATTCAATGTTATTTATTATAGGTATAAAATACTATATTTCTAAATCATTTGCAATAGACTTTTGCAATAC
>NW_015549608.1:365648-365913 GCF_001515605.1 Sinocyclocheilus anshuiensis
CAATTAAAACTTGATTTTGTAAAATATGAAATTTGTTTGTGAAGGTAGTCTTGATTTTGTGAAGAACAGCCCTCTAGAAGAACAGGATGAATTATGGCTTTAGACTGGATGCCTGAAGAGATACGAGATCAGTGTTTATTAAAAACCTTAAATACATCCATCAGATACCAGAGGCATTTCCTGTGTCCTGTTTTAGTGTGTGTGTGTGTGTGTGTGTGTGTGTGTGTGCGCATAAATTCAACTACTGCAATGTCAATATGATGCT
>NW_015549608.1:366029-366697 GCF_001515605.1 Sinocyclocheilus anshuiensis
TACTGCAATGTCAATATGATGCTTTTCTCATTGCATTTATATTTATGCATTTGCCAGATGCTTTTATCCAAAGCGAATTACATTGCATTCAAAGTCTACATTTGATCAGTTCATGCATTCCCTGGGAATCGAACCCATGACCCATGAATAGTTCAGCATTATTTACTCATCCTCAAATCTGTAAGAGTCCTCATGGAGGTCCTATAGCTCAAACAGTGGCGCAAGGTTGTGGGTTCGATACCGAAGTAATGCATGGAATGATAAAATGCATGCATTGAATGCAATGTAAGTTGCTTTGGATAAAAGCATCTGCCAAATGCATGAATGTGTGTGAATGTTTCTTTTCCATATATCAGCAGTTCATAGTGACAATGAATGTCAAAAAAACACCGTAAGTGCATCAAAACGGTTGGCCATATCATTTGTGCACAATACAGCATTATTGTAGTTAACTAAAACTGAAATTAAAATAAAAACATAAAAAAAAAAAATGTTGTCACTTGAAATAAAATAAACAAATAAAATTAACTATTAAAAAAAAAAAATGTACTGAAATAAAATATAAAAACTTATTTTATTGTTGCTAAAACAACATTTCTCATTTAGTTTAACTTCAAGTACTAAAATAACTAAACCTAAAATATTAATATATATATATATATATATAT
>NW_015549608.1:366927-368700 GCF_001515605.1 Sinocyclocheilus anshuiensis
TGATTTTAGCAAATGGCTGCAATATAACAAAGAGTGAAAAATTGAAGGGGGTCTGAATACTTTCCGTACCCACTGTATATATATATATATATATAAACGGAAATGGAAAATAAATAAAAACTGATTCAAACTATTGATAAAAACTATAATAATATTGCAATGATACACTGGCACAATATCCCAAGTCTTCCAAAGTCATATGATACCTTTATGAGAGGAACAGACACACATATTTGACTTTTATGGTGTTTTTAGTGACTATAAACTGTCAAAGAGCTGCATGTACTGTAGAGTGAGGCTGAACTATTGCTTAAACAAGTCATTAGGTCATTTAGATTCAGATTACATCATAATGATGAACTGTGGCAA
Source organism: Sinocyclocheilus anshuiensis (assembly GCF_001515605.1). Taxonomy (NCBI): domain Eukaryota; kingdom Metazoa; phylum Chordata; class Actinopteri; order Cypriniformes; family Cyprinidae; genus Sinocyclocheilus; species Sinocyclocheilus anshuiensis. The sequence continues at coordinate 367,297 of NW_015549608.1, forward strand.
ATATTTACAAAAACATATTATGATATCAGCTGAGTTTGACTTAAATCCTTGAGACTCAGAGATGTCATGTGACTAATGCTGTGTGTCACGAATCCAGCTCTTCTAACATGATTAGCCACAGCACACTGGCTCCTGTGTGCACATCCAGACGTTTAACGTGATTCTCTCGGCTTAGCGTGACCTGGTTGAGGTCTGGCGGATCTTTAGGGTGGTAATGGACGACTCTGACATGTTTGGAGTTACACAGTCCATGGCAGTGTGTGGACATGTTCATGCTTTCCATGTGCTCGCCGCAGGTGTGCCACACGCAGACAAGCATGCAGATCCTCAGCATTTACACGAACTCTTTCCAGTCTGCTTTCCAATCAAGATGATTGAGTTAGCTTGCTCAGTTTTTCAAGTTAAGTGCGATTAACGTGCACGTGTGCGTGAAAATCTAAATCTGAAGTTCTGCTAACTTAATCGCTAGAGTTTGTTTGCTCTTTTAAGTCAGTGTAAGTCAGTTTTATGAGTTCTCCTAACTTATTAGGGTGTGTGTAACTGGCAGATAACCTATGATTCATGTCAGCTCCGGTTTAGGGACTTTTACCGATTGAGTTCATCCTGAGATCTTTATCTTTGAACACAGTTTGAGATCTTTTCTAAAACTCTGGAGGAGACGCACTGTGAGATTTATTTTTCTTAAAACAAACATTTAAGATTTAAGAGTGCTCTCCATTTAATCTCAATGCTGTCAACGAGAAACAATCAACATAAATCAAAAACAAATCTTTTTTACATATATCTCAATTGATTCTCCTTGACAGCATTGAGAATAAATGGAGAGAAAATGAAGGCTCTTAAGTCTTAAATCCTCTCAAAATAATCTAAATATTAACATACAAAATAAATAAAAAAAGATTTGTTTGATTTTTGTTTTGTGTGTTAATATTTAGATTCACTGTAAAAAAAAATCTGTGACATTTACGGTAAAATACCGGCAGCTGTGGTTGCCAGAACTTCACCGTAAAAAATATGGTAGCAACATTTTAGGTTTTACAGACTTGACTTAAATTCACAATAAAATACCGTATTTCATTAACTGATGTAATGTTAATAAACCAACACATTGAAGTACTAATATCTGTTTTGAACCATTGTAATGCACTAATAACCACCAAAAACTGGTGGTGATGAGAAAGTCACATGATGAACCAAAACTTATCATAAACAGCTTTTCTATGAGCTGAGGAGGGCAATACTTATATATAGAAGATGCACACAGTGTCATTCACACTAACATTAAACCCCATCACGGTGACACACATGATACTGAAATAATGCAATAAACATTCATTTAACAACATTAGATGTAAGATTAAACCCTAATGTACACAACTGATAAGAAAAAACTAAGAAGAAACA
>NW_015549608.1:369851-385637 GCF_001515605.1 Sinocyclocheilus anshuiensis
TGACATTTACGGTAAAATACCGGCAGCTGTGGTTGCCAGAACTTCACCGTAAAAAATATGGTAGCAACATTTTAGGTTTTACAGACTTGACTTAAATTCACAATAAAATACCGTATTTCATTAACTGATGTAATGTTAATAAACCAACACATTGAAGTACTAATATCTGTTTTGAACCATTGTAATGCACTAATAACCACCAAAAACTGGTGGTGATGAGAAAGTCACATGATGAACCAAAACTTATCATAAACAGCTTTTCTATGAGCTGAGGAGGGCAATACTTATATATAGAAGATGCACACAGTGTCATTCACACTAACATTAAACCCCATCACGGTGACACACATGATACTGAAATAATGCAATAAACATTAATTTAACAACATTAGATGTAAGATTAAACCCTAATGTACACAACTGATAAGAAAAAAATAAGAAGAAACATGTTATTTCAACAAAAAAACAAACTATGAAGTGTCATGCAGGGAATTCTGGGAGTGTGAATTTATGGTTTTTCACTGTAAATTCTACAATGACTTTTTCTTTTTCACGTATTTTACTGTAAAATTACGTTAAATGTAATTAAATGTATTCACTGAATATATTATGGAAACTTACTGTTAACCAAGGTTTTTACTGTAGCATTTTTACAGTCTTTTACTGTTAAAATCACAATCATTTTTTACAGTGTTCGAATGAGAAATATTTAAGAGACTTAAGAGTCTGTTTGTTCTACGTTTAATCTCACTGATGTCAAGGAGAAGCAAATGAGATATAAAAGAGTATTTTAGAGTATATAAAATATTTTTTTCTGTGTTAATATTAATACTCTTAAGAGTCTCTGTTTGCTCTCCATTTAATCACAAGGCTGTCAAGAAGTATGAATGGAGATTTTTATTTGGGGATTTAAATTCAGTAACACCTGAAGCCTTTATGTGTAATGCATTATAAAAGAATTCATAATGCACGTTGTAATGCATGGCATCTTTTCATAAATAATTGCAACCTAATTTAAAATGCATTATTATATATATATTTGAAGATTCCGTGTTACGTAATTGTTTGTCATGTGTTTTAATGCATCACACTTTCTAAATGTGTAACAATGAATAGATGTATTCATACAATGCATTATAAAAATACATTTTAATGCATTAGATTTAGACGTGTTGTTTGTTTGTTTTGCACCGTTTAATCGTCGGCTAGTGTGTGTCAGCTCTAGTTTTTGGATTAGCGAGATTGAGCGCAGCACTATTGTGGTCGAGTGACCCGAGCTGCCGATGGCATGCTGATGTCTTCTTTTTTCTTTTCTCTCTCCTTCTTTGACAAAAGCGACAGCATAAGTTGAAACCCTAGTGCATTTGTTTTGTCAGGACAAAGAGGGGGAGGCTCCGGCCGCTCGAGAGAGGAGGGGGTAGTAAAGGTTTGTTCCCCTGCAGGGCACTTGTGGACGGGGGTGTTGTGGTGCCTGTGTGCAGCTCAGATGGTGTGTTTTCTCAGTGCTAAAGGAAATTACATCAGTATGCATTATCCAGCAGGGAGAGGCCACAGGAGCCACGCTGGGAGGAGGGCCGAAGCTCTCTCTCTCTGTCTCTCTCTCAAACTTCCCACTAGTGCAGAGACACACCAGCTGACCCAGTCATGGGCGCAGAGGACCCAAATCGCTCTCTGCATGGACTTATACTGGATTAATCAGCTTAACCTATTTATTTATTTGCATATTTATGGTTTATCTACTTTCTTGAGCCCTGAATGCGGACGCGGAGCACTATGCACTCCAGAGTGAAGTCGCGGAGCTGCGATAATTACCTGAGTATAAAGGTAAGCGCCGCACTGCTGCGGGTTGCATTCGACATCGCTTATGAATCGCATTGAACTTTAAATGAAGAAAGCGTTCACCACTTTCTATTGGGATTGTGATGGTCCTATCAAACAGGAAAACGTCTTTCCTGACAGCAGGGTTATTATAGATAACTGAAACCATAAATAAAAACATTTTTGATACTTTAAATAAAATAAAAGTTAAGTGAAATAAAATAAAAACTTGCTCTTATTTTATTTCAGCTAGCTTCCAAGGCACCGTTTCTCATTTTCATTTAGTTTAGCTTGATGTACTAAAAAACCTAAAACTGAAATACAAATTAATTAAAACTTTATAGACATATAAAAAATTAAAAAAAATGACTAAAACTTTAACTAAAATGAACATGAAAGCAGAAAATTTAAGAAAAAAATCTAATTCAAAATATTAACGAAAACTATGATACTAAAATAAAATCACTTACAAAAAATACTGTGACTGTAGTGTGGTATATTTACATTTATTCATTTAGTAGATGCTTTTATCCAAAGTGAGTTGCAAATGAGGAAATGCACCATCATAACCATATTTACATGACTTTTTAGTTGTTGTTTTTTTGTTTAAAAGACACTTACAATTCAGTAATATTATAGATTTGACAGCACTGACACTATCTGAATTGGGTGTCACAATTGCCTTCTGCTTTAAAGCTGAATCAAATTTGTTCATAATTGACAACTTTGCAACATTGACATGGTTTTTGAATTGAGTTGAATCAACACTGACCTGAATTGAGATGAATAATGACACTATTGCTTAGAAAGTTTGCATGATTGATTCTGTTATTTTTCCATTTAATACTGTGAAGCTGCTTTGAAACAAACTCTGTTGTCTGGACTGGAGTTTTCAGGAATCCTGTGCTAATTCTAATGGCTGTTTAGGGATATACTGATCCATGTTTTGAGGCAGCTAGTCTGTAAGCACAGTGTTAACATAGTTTGACTCGAACTGTTTGGTAATGAGTGGCATTAGGACTCGATTTAGTCTTTTGTGCTGTAATCCAGACATCATGGGAGCGGCGTCTTGAATTGATCCCTCAATTACAGCACTTTAACTCGTCTCGTAATCACTGATTGTTTGCTTGCGGTGTCTGTGTGAGCTCTGGGTTTGCTCTGTGTGTTTGTGTTGTTGTGTCATCGCTCAGAGATTCACTACAGAACCTGTTTGAGAGCAGCTGCGTGTGGCTTTTGTCCTCAGAGAGTCAATGGACATTCCATCTGTAGACGTCAACCTGTTCGACAGCTGCCAGTCACATCAGGTGCCGCTTTCAGACTGATGGATTTAGCGAAGGACGTCAGCATTATTTGGCTGATGATATGCAAATAATTGCAGTTAATAATGGTAAGCTTAACACACAGACACAATTATTGCATGGGGTATAAAGATGTGAATAATAATATTAATTATTATTATGATTTATTATTACATAATTTATATATGTAATAGTATAATAGTATAAATAAATAAAATAGTTATTTGTTTCCATTTTTAATATTGTAGTTTATAGTATAATAATAGATGCTTTTAATTATTATCATCATATTGAATATTATTTTGAAAGATTGTATTATATAATATGTAATAAAGAATATTCAAATATATTATGAATATTTGCTTGTTGCATTTCTCATTTGTAAGTCTCTTGGATAAAACCTGCTAAATGGATAAACGTAAATATGTATTCACTTATTTTTAGAAGAACACAGCAAGTCTGTAAACAGTTCAGGAAGCTTTCTGATGTCTTCACAGATGTTTTTTAAATAGCCAGTTCAGTTCAGCATCACGTATCCGAGTCGTCGGACCCCTGCTGCTGTTTTGTTTTTCCCTCTCCACAATCATGCATTTAGAGAGGCGTTAAAGCTGCTCTCAGTAACCTGCGCTCCATCAGCAGAGCCACTCGCTCCTGTTTCACTCCCACGGCTTCAGACTTCATGCTCCGCTGGAGAGCTGGTGCGCGAGGCCTTTGTCTTCCTGACCCACAAAACACACCGGAGAAAGACAGTCCAACAGATGCCCTTCCTGTCAGACTGTCAGGGTTGTTTAGAGCGGCTACGTTTGGGAATTCACAGCTCCTGCTTACTGACTGTATGTTTGCATTGCAGTAAAAGCTGTTTGAGTGGAGCTCAGCTCTATTAGAGCATCAGTGGTGGCAACGATTTGTTAAAAATGCATCTTTAGTGGTCTGTTCAGAGTTCCCACGCTCTTGGAAAAGTTTAAAATTGTGGTTTCCACGCCTGTAAAAGTCATAGAAGTCAAAGAAACCTTAAAAAAAAATCATGCTTATTTTATTAAGTTAACTATATAACTATATAGTTAACTATATACACAACTATATATGTGTATATAGTTAAAAAATATATATGATGAAATAATATATAATTTTTATCATATATTAGAGAATGAAGGGAGATTTTTACGTCAATACATGTCAAACAATATATATTTCAGCATATTAGAATGATTTCTGAAGATCATGTGACACTGAAGACTGGAGTAATGATGCTGAAAATTCAGCTTTAAATTACATTTTACAATATATTCACATACTGTTCTTACTGCACTTTTGATCAAATAAATGCAGCCTTGTGAGACAACATTGAAAAATCTTAATTATTCCAAACTTTTTTATTAGGTTTCTGGGGTATTCTTTGGTTGCTATGGTGTTCTAGGTAGTTGCTATGGTGCTCTGGATGGTTGCTAGGGTGTTGCTATGGTGTTCTGAATGATTGTTAGAAGGTTTCGTAATGTTGGTCTCTCTTCAATGTAAGTTTGTGGATTTTTTATTTTTTTTTTGCCAGTTTGTAAGTCTGGTAACTTTAAAAAAGTAAACCTTTCCTCAGCAAGCTGCATGATTTTGGTGCAAATTATGCAGTTCAGGTCATGAGTGTGAGCAATAGGAATGGAGATGTTTGACTTGTGCGGTTTTGAAGCAGATGTCCGTCTGTTTTAATCGAGAGCAGAGCAGCAGCGAGGCACCTGGACTCCACGTCATTTAGATACAATTGCGGGTCTGGGTCTGATCCAGCACCTCCACCATCACCATAAACACCATCAAAGAGGGCAGATCAGATCCCACACACATCTCCTCTGAGCCACACTTGTGCTTTGGCTGCTATTAAAAGCTCTTTTACTGGCTTCAGCCAGGTGAAATAACTTCTTCAAGGTTATGGAAATGCATCTGAAGCTCTCTTCTGCCCAGTCTTATTTAATCTTTCATCTTCAAAGCCACACTTATCTCCAGCTTTCTTGAAGTCCTCCATCCAGTGCTGTCTTCCAGCTGTATGTTTAGTCTTCTCAGGCTTTGAAAGTGGTGTTTTGAGTGGGTGCACTGAGACTGATATGCAGGCCGTCCTGAATACAGCTTGTAGTTTAGACCAAACACTAAAGTTTTCAGGTTAAAACATGTTGTTCAAAAGATCTTCAAGCCCGGGCCGGTTTTCAGACCCCACTCGTGCCAGAACCCTTTAGAGGGGCATCAAACCACATTCTTTAATCTTTGAACCCTATAAAAGGAAGTCAGAATAAAAGATTATTTAGAAGGGGTGTCTTGATAATGTTCATATTCTATATACTTTTGAATATGTATTGAATATATGTGAACATATAAATATATTTTCAAAATAAAACATTGTTTAGTAGGGGTGTCTTAAAATGTACATATTAAAATGAATAAAATGAAATAAAAATATATATTTTTAAATGTTTTATTTTAAAAAATATATATATCAATAATAAATAAATAAATATGATTATATAGATAGATAGATAATGTCTATTTGAAGATTTGTTTGGACGTTTTCGGAGATGTGAGCTCCAGGGTGTCAGCGGCCGTTCAGCGCGTAACCATAGTGGTTAAACATGAGATATAATTCGTTTTGGGTAAATCTAACGGGCAGTCTTTGGTCTCATTAATCTATTATTTGTTCCAGAGCAAATAGTTTTGGCTGAGAGCAAAATCACATCACATTATATTTTATATCATTTCAATGCTGTATCTTATATCAGAACGCTGTTTTTATACTTTTGACTGAATTGCCTAGCAACTTTTAAATTATTATTCAATAAATATTTTATATAAATAACAGTAGTATTTAGTATTGGGAAACAGTGTGTGTTCGTGATGGTGATTTTAGTGACATTATTCCGCCTTTAGATGGCGACAAGAGACTGTTTTACGAGTCAGCGGTAAATATTTTTATATTGAAAGAGACTGAAATGGAAGTTATTTTGACTTAATAACAGCTTGTAAGATGCAAATGCACTGAGCAGCGCTGTCATCGGAAATCAACCTTAACAGATGAAAGGACAGTACGACAAAGATATCGCTTTCTTTAGCGGACATTCAAACTAATGTTTTATTGTGAATATGAGATTGAGCTGAATAATGAATGCTGTATCTGATGCAGGTAATCACACTCGCTCAGTCAGTCTCTCATCATACTCCACATAATACAGTGAGCTTTTAATACAGTGATACAATAAGCTTTTCAATGAAGCAACTCAACGTTCCTTCTTTACTAAAGTTCTAAAGTAATGTGCTTGAATTAGTAATGGACCTTGAGCTCAGCTGTTAAACTGACAAACTATTTGAATCCGTTGCGGAAGGAAGTATTTCTGCACAAAATAGGGTTTTTAGATACACTTCGTTGTTTTTTTTCTTATATATTTGCACACATCGTGCCGTCAAACTGTTGTATAAATGCAATATCACACTCGTAGACGTGAGAATTGGTTGTATATAGGCACAGATATAATTACCGGCGGCCGAATCACAGCCGTGCCGAAATACAGCCATATCGCACAGCTACTCGTGTGATATTGCTCAATTATAAATATATACATGTGTGTTATTCAGTTTACTTTGGTAGTCTTGAGTCACGAGGCCTGAGGCCCCGAGGCCCTCGTCCCACTGGACCGGTCCGTAATCCTGCCCTGCCCAAGCTGCTATTTTGTGGCTATTTTTTGGCAGTCGTGGCCTAATGGTTAGAGTCGGACTTGTAACCCAAAAGTCGAGGGTTCGAATCTCGGTACCAGCAGGGATTGTAGGTGGGGGGAATGAACGTACAGTGCTCTCTTCCACCCTCAAAACCACGACTGAGGTGAGACCCGGGTGCACAGCAAATATGGTTTCCCACTGCTCCAGGTGTGTGTTCCCGGTGTGTTCACTACTCACTGCTGTGTGTGTGCACTTGGATGGGAGAAATGCAGAGCACAAATTGCAAGTATGGGACACCATACTTGGCTGCACGTCACATCACTTCTTTTGTAGCCTGCCACAGTAACCTAAAAAAGTACTGTTTAATGATGTTAGAAATCATGTTGCCTTTCCTCCCATTGTTAACCTTTTCTCCAAATGGCGGTTCTGCTCTTCCCTGCAGTTTGAGCGCTGTGATTATTCCTTAGCCGCAGCGCAGCTAATGGGGCTGAGTGATTTAGTTTCCTAGAGCGCCAATAAAGACTTTCTGCAGGAGAATGAAACAATGGCTGCCCTGTGGAGGAGTGACCGCATGTGGACGGGACATTGTCATTGTGTAATACAAGGCCAACAGAGCAGAACAAACAGCGAGCGTTAAAGTCAGAGCTTTGCTGGGGATTTTTCCTGGGCTTTTCCCCGTCTGCAACTCAACTCAAACAAGTTAATTTCCATTTTCTCCACTCCCCTGCCTATTTAAAGGGATAGTTCACCCAAACATTAAAATTAGCTGTTAATTTACTCACCCTCAGACCATCCAAGATGTAGATGACTTTTTTTCTTCAGTAGAACAGTAAAGAAGATTTTTAGCTGAAAACCGTGGTTTTTGGTGATTCATAAAATGCAAGTCAATGGCTACCGTCACTTTGAGAGTCCATAAAAGCACATCATGCAACACAGAATGAATCCCCGTGACTCCTGACGATATACTGAGGTCTTATGAAGTGAAACGATCAGACTGTGCAAGAAACTGAACATTATTTACAACATTATCACCTGTAATCCAGAGCCTCAGGCGAACAGACCAGAGTGATGTCCGGTTCACAAACGAATCATTCTTCTGAACCGGTTCTTTTTAGTGAGTTGAACCAGTTCACCAAATCAGACTGAAGCACCTGAAACAGTTCAGGGCTCGAGCAGCACAGATCTACAAGTTACTCAATCAAAACTGACTTTCAGACGCCTGACAGTCACTCCGACTGGAAATGAGCTGAAATAGCAGAGAATCTGATCCTATGATGAATGAATCATTCAATACTCCAGTTCCTCCAACAGTCACGGTGAGCTGATGAAGACTACTTTATTCACTTTATATGCTTTAGACACATAAAACATCCACATTTCACTTCATTATTGGGTGCTTTAATAATATAATTGCGTATATGTTATGTCATTGTGTGATTACGTGCATGAACTAGTGAACGAACCAGTTGCACTGGTTCTTGCACAGACTGATCGTTTCACTTCATAAGACCTCAGTATATCGTCAGGAGTCACAGGGATTCATTCTGTGTTGCCTGATGTGCTTTTTTGACTCTCAAAGTGCTGGTAGCCATTGACTTATGAATCAGCAAGGAGCACAGTTTCAGCTAAAAATTTTCTTCACTGTTCTACTAAAGAAAAAATCATCTACATTTTGGATGGGCTGATGGTGAGTAAATTAACAGCACATTTTCATTTTAGGGTGAACTGTCCCTTTAACCTAAAGCTGAGCGTCCCAGGTCACGGTTGTGTTAGTTTAGGATAGTGTGATACATATCCGGTTGGAAAGTCCTCTGCTCCACAGATATGATGTAGTTCTGCATTAGGGACAGGATTTTCCATCCCGCCTGTTATTGTCCAGTCGGTGACGCTACATTGACAGGTGTTTCCTGTCTCATCAGTGTCCCGCGACCTCCTGACATCCTGCTGTTTGTGTTTGTAACTGGGAACTGTGGGATTGAACTTGTGACCATCAAACCATCTCACTAACCAAACCAAAAACAACATGCTGCCATCGTTTACTCTATCGCACTGTGTGCACAATCATTAGTGTTTGATTCGGTCTATAAAGACGGGAAGTGATGCTTCATGTGTCCTACAGTAAATTAGTGACAACAAAATTTCAGCAATTGAAAATGAATTTTAGGTATTGGCCGAAACAGTTTTGTAGAGCTGAAATCATATTTAATTTAATTTAATTTTATTTTATTATTTTGTTTTTTTTATTTTTATTTAATTGGGCTATTTGTCATGCAATCTTTAAATTCGACATTTTAAACTTTAAATTCGACAATTTAAATGTGTTCTAACTGGCTGGTAATTCAGTTGACATTTAATATTCCTATCTATCTGTCTATCTATATTCACTAAACATTATTTGTAGCACAACTTCTATCCAATAATCACAATAAGCTTTATTGCTTTTGATGTGAAACAACGTTTTATATTTTACATTTTATAACAAAACTCAAACAATGTACTGTACAGTAAATGTTTGTGGTAAAAGCCGAGAATGACTCTGATCGTGTGATCTGTTGCAGGACTCAGAGTCGTTGGACCGCTGCATTCAGAGCGTGTTATCGGCTCTGTATCCTCCGTTCAGCGCGTCGGCGGCCACCGTCCTGTGGCAGCTCTTCAGCGTCGTGGAGAGACAGTACCGCGGAGACGGCCTGCACTGCTTCATTGACTTCCTGCTGCCCGCCAAGAGAATCCTGCAGATAATAAAACAGGAGGCCTGTGTGAGTACGGTCAGCTTCAGCCGACGCATTTTCACAGAAGCATTTCAATAAAAAGTCAATAAAAACAGTGGGCAATATCTACTAATAGATCACATTATTTTTAATTTAGCAAATATATTATTATTTATAGTAAAATATATATTATATAATATAATTATTCTACAATACTTTTTAAAATTTATTAATATATTAATAAATGTTAAAACAGTAACAAAGGTTAATAAATGCTTTAGAAGTATTTAATTTATTTATTTACATTTATTAATTTAGCAGACGCTTTTATCCAAAACAACTTATAAATGAGGAATACAACAAGCAATCCATGATGGAGGCAAATAACACAAGAAGTGCTCGTAATAAAGTTTCAGACATTGTGTAGCATAGTGCAAGCTAATATTTATTTATTTTTTAGTATATGAATGCAAATAAAAAACATATTATTCATTTATTTTCATTATGCATAATAAATTTACATGCATGTCCAAAATAAATAATATAATATAATATAATATAATATAATAAAACACTGTTTTTATTATTTGACAAGCATGGAAATAAATAAATAAATGTTTTATGTGCATTATGTATGATACATTTACGTGCATATCCAAATAAATAAATATTTTTGTTTGTTTGTTTGATTGGTTGTTGTTGTTTTTTTATATATGTATGTAAGTATTTACATTATGCATAATATCCATGCTTGTTGAATAAAAACAATTTAAATTTATTTCTTTATTTGTTTGTTTATTTCTTTATTTTGGGAACAGCATGGTAATTCATCATGCATCACGCTATCTTTAAACTCTATATTATGTATTGGTGGCCTGGTAATGCGGTTCACGCAGGTTTGCTGAATATTTTATTATTTTGTCTCTTCTTCAGATATTGTTGTTGAAATCCATAGCGCTGCAGCTAAACATGTTCAAGCCATTTAAAGTCTCCCAGAGAGAAATCTTGCAAGAGTGGGAACATGAGAGGGAGGAGGAATACTTCAGGCTGAAAGAGGGTTCAGTATTACTGTGATAAACAGCCCAAACAGAGCGTGTTGTGAGCTCACTGCAGTGAACTTGGCAAAGAGGATCAGGCTGAAATGAAAGACCTGCTCAGGGAGGCTTTGTATTTCTGCAGGTTAGCGCTATGTGAGCACATAGCTGAAACCTTACGCTCCTGTATCCAGCGCTGCTGTTATTGCTCTGAGACGAGGGCTCTCAGCAGCCTCATTTAACTCAGACGTGATCTTTGAGGGAGTCACAGCGTGCTGAAACTTACATGTTCCTGCTGCATCATCAGTATCATTATACAGCAGCGTCGGGGAGTCACTAACGCTACTAAATTAACTGTTTTTATAGTAGCATTACAGTAGCTAAATAGCGAAGCTCTTTTTTGATGTACCATGATAAAATGCCGTTTTCACACTGTATAGCCTGTGCAGAAATCTCTCTCAAAAAATATTGTGAAGTCTAATTCATTGTAGTAAATTGGTCTATTTGTTCACCACAAAAGAAATAAATACATTTATTTATTTATTTATTTGCTGAATGATTTGAGTCCCTGCATGGAATTTTACATAATCTTTTTTCATTTTAATCCTTATGTTCACTGTTTTCATTACGTAAATTATAGTGTTTTCTCATTTTATTTGCTATTTTAGTTGCTTTTCAAATGAGTGTTACTTTAATTTTATTGAGGTACTATTACAGTATTTTTTAATAATTTGAATAATTTAAATTTTTATAATTTTCATTTTCTTTTTAATTTTGGTTAAAGTTTTAGTAATTTTGTTTTTGTAATTTTTTTTTGTAATTCTGTTTATTTTAAATACGCCTATATATGTATTTTTTTAAATACATTTTTATTTCATTTTTAATTTTAGTACATCAAGTTGAGCTAAATGAAAATGAGAAATGAACGAGCTAAAATAAAAAAAAAGTTTACGTTTTTATTTGATTTTATTTCAGTTAACATTTATTTTATTCCAATTAACGAAAAAGATTTTTCTAGTAATTTTAGGTTAATTTACTTTAACCCCCTGGTTCAAATGGTCAATTGCTGACACCCTAATTGAGAGCCTTTATGTTACTGTGCCAGTATGCTGCCTTTTTATGTTTTAGAATAGGTATAATTTTTGCAATTCTGTTGGGTGACTCAAAAATTACACATTTCACTTTAAAATATATATTTTACAATTGCATAATGTTTTAAATCATTGTATTTTTGTATCTTGAAATCTACTTCAAGACAGAAATAAATTAATGATTGCAAACTGCAAATAACTGCATATTGTTGCTTGTACCTGTACGAAAAGTGGCATTTTTATCTGATGAATTCATCCTTTTTATTTTCCACAGCTGCGATTCAAAGGCCTGTTGCTGTACCACGAGGGATGGCCACTGTGTTTGCATGAAAAGGTGGTTCTGCAACTTGCACCCCTGCATAAAGTACGTCTACGGCAGGGAGATTTCTACCTGCAGGTGGTTCCCTTAGGCCGCAAGGCTGCCAAACTGGTCATAAAATGCCTGTCAGGGAGCGGGCAAGCCATCGCAGAGATCCCTGTGGCCGAGAGCATGTACGGCAGCGTGTTCACACCTGAGTTCCTGCAGAATGTAACGCATGAGCGCAACCTGCACCCTCTCCAGAACTGCCTCCTCAGTACCGGCGCTGTGGTTTACCGAACGCCCTGGAAGAACGTGGTCAATCCTTTGTTCGTGACCAGCACTGCCGACGCAATCATGCAGGCGCGGAGCAGCGGCGGGACCCTGCGGGGTCAGCTCAGCACCTGCAGCACCCACGGATCCACAGGAACGCTCAGTTCCCGAGACTCCTTGGGCGCTGAGTCCACTGTGTCCGAGCCAGTCCTCAGCCGGAGCCTCACGGATATGGGCATCAGCTCCCAGCACTCGGAGGATTCGCCCTTGCAAAAGAGTCCCAACTCCCTTCCCCAGACGCCCACCTTGGGCAGCCCAGATCAGGGATGCATTCGAGGCGGAATCGGCAACAAAATCCTCTCGTTCAGCACAGACCTTAGCAATCCCGGCCTTCGCAAGAGGCATCCCAGAGACTCTGCGGCCTTCGAGTTGCGCCGGCTTTTCCGCAAGTCCTACATGGAGGCACTGCAGAACCCCATGAACCTCGGCTCCAGCTCAGAATCAATTCTGGAGGAAGGGACGGAGTCTGAGCCAGGAGCGCCTCACGACTCCGTCACAAAGGATCCGATCCCTCAGAGAACCTGTGATCGTGGATGGCTGGGAGGAGATGAATCTCGCAACGGTTCTCCCGCTGTCCATCTATCCAAGAGCGCCGAGTTCAGTCTGGGTGAGAGACGCTCCAAATCTCTCGAACGTACCAACAAGGCCTTGCAGGTTAAAGGACACCGGGCACGGTCGTCCTCCGGTGGATCCGGTAGCGGCCTTCCCAAGAAACTTATGAATGGTTATGCATTTCGTTTTGGAAAACTGGATTTGGAGGCGGCCTTTCCTGGCATCGAGAAACGGAGCAACAAAGAGAACTCAGGTAAAAACGCTTTGTCAACTCTTTTGAGGTTTGCCATTCCAGTGCCAAGGTCATGGGTTTGATTCCCAGGGAATGCATGAACTGATCAAATCCATTCCTTGAATGCAATGTAAGTCTCAGGGGTGTCCAATCCTGCTGCTGGAGGCCCAACGTCCTACAGAGTTTAGCGCCAAACAGCTCGAACACACTTGTGTGGAAGTTTCTAGTGAGTCTGAAGTCCCTGATTAGTTGGTTCAGATGTGTTTAATTAAGGTTGGAGCAAGACAGTGGCCCTCCAGGAACAAGTTTGGGTACCCTTGCTGTACACAAAGAACATGGCAAAGCATCTTGTTTGGGATTTTTTCCCACCAAGAACTAGACCAGAACAAACTTCCCTTATCAAATCATGGCACTAGTAACACTAAGATCACGGTTTTGATTCCCAAGGAATGCATGAACTGATGAAATGCATACCTTTAAAATGTCACTTTGGATAAAAGCATTTGCCAAGTGCATGAATGTAAATGTCACCATATTGTACATCAGGGGTGTCCAATCCTGCACCTGCGGAACAGTGGCTCTCCAGGAACAGGTTTTCACAACCCTGCTGTACATAAAAAAACATATCAAAGCATCTTGTTTGGGATTTTTTTCCCACAAATAACAAGACCAGGACAAGTTTCGCTTATCAAATCATGGCACTAGCAATGTCAAGATCATGGGTTTGATTCCCAGGGAATGCATGAACTGTTGAAATGCATACATTCAATATAATTGAATCAGTTGATTTGCATGAATCATTTGAATGAATTGATTCACTGGAATGAATATGAATTTCCAATGCTATAATGTTGCAAACAAACTTTTCTTATCAGTTCATTTACACAAATCAACTGAATAAATTGATTCACTGGAATGATTCAGAATTTCCAATGCTTTAAAATGTCGCAAATAGACTTTTTTGAATCAGTTCATTTACATGAATCAGCTGAATGAACTGATTCACTAGAACAAATCAGAATTGCCAATGCTACACATGAGTTTCTTGTCAGTTTTGCTGGGTTGTTGAGATGCATACCTTCAATATAAGTCACTTTGGATAATAGCCAAATTAATCAATATAAATGTCACCATACTGTTCATCAGTAAACATGCTTTTATCCAAAGGGTTGGAGCTAAACTCTGCAGGACAGTGGCCCTCCAAGAACAGGTTTAAGAATGCGGCAGAGCATCTTGTTTGGGATTCTTTCCCACCAAGAACAAGACCAGAACAAGCTTCCTTTATCAAATCATGTCGCCCGAGGCCTTAAAGGGACAGTTCACCCAAAAATGAAAATTACCCCATGATTTTCCGCTAACTGTTGTACGCACGTTCACGAGAGAGTGGCGTCCAGCGGATGACGTAAGACGTAGGCAAACGCGGAAGTGACGAACGCAGAAGTGACGGCGAAACAAAACACCGGTCACAAATTAGTAGTACAAAACGAGGATTTGTAAAGAAAAATGTCAGAGGATTTCGATACAAGCCAAAAGGAGACTGGTTTTCCTTTGCTGTAAACAAAACTTGATTCTAACGAGACTAGCATATTCTCACCGGCGCTTACGCTATGCCTTCATCCCAAGTCATCCGCTTGAACGCCACTCTCTTGTGAACACGTGTATGACTGTTAGCGTAAGCTAGAGATTACCATTTATAAAGTTTTAAATATGGATATTATTCTTACACAAATGCATCACTTCACTTCGGAAGGCCTTTATTAACCCCCCGGAGCTGTGTGGAGCACTTTTAATGATGGATGGATGCACTTTTTTTTTTGGAAGAGCCAGGGCATTTTTAATATAACTCCAACTGTATTCATCCTAAAGAAGAAAGTAATATACACCTAGAATGGCTTGATGGTGAGTAAATTATTAAAAATAAAAAAAATAAAAAAACACCTACTTACTCCCATTCAAACGCTTTGAAGAGCACGGAAAAAGTTTTATATAACTCTGATTGGATTTGTCTGAAAGAAGAATGTCATATGCACCTAGGATGGCTTGAGGGTGAGTAAATCATTTTTGGGTCAACTGTCCCTTTAAGAGACAGGTCTGGTTCCAGACAGTTGTGGTCCAGTGGGTAATTATCACTTGCAGCAAACTCTGGGACCATCAACGAGCTTAGATTTTCAGAAGAGACAGCTTGTCATTCCTCTGGCATGATTTTATGGCTTGCGACCGGCTGCATGTGAGGGCTAATAGCGTGTGTGTTTTGGAATGCTTCAGCGGCCCTGCCCTGTTATAGAGGGTGCTTGTCTTTCCGACGTGTTTGCTGTACCCCAAAGGCACGATACTGGACTGAATGTGTTGCCAGGGAGACTGCGCCGTTTTATTTAGCTCTTCCTGCTATTGAGAGCTTGAAAGAGAGCGTTTTGCCCTCCGTCTGGCGCTTCTGGCCAGGGGTGTGTGTGGGGTCTATCGCAGGAAATTCCAAACTGTCCGGCATTCTTAAGATTTTGGGTTACTTTATCACGTGAAAGAGTTGTATCACTAACACCGTGTCCTAACCGAGCACAACCAGATACATTTATGAGCAAAACCCCTGTCTTTTCATATTAATCCAGTTAGTTGATCCAGCTGTGCCAAGTGACATTATACTTTGTCTGTCACTTTATTTTTATTTTCATTTTCATTGTATTCCGCTCCACTCACAATGAAATTTCATTGGTCCAAAATTATGCATCATATAGCTGTACATT
>NW_015549608.1:385867-390104 GCF_001515605.1 Sinocyclocheilus anshuiensis
GGGTTGACCGGGTACTCGGTACCACCGGTACTTAAAAAAACCTGGTACCGTAACGTTTTCATTTTTTTAGTACCGATTTGGTACCGAAATACTGGGTCTTTTGACAACACTAACACACACATACACACACGCACACGCACACACACACACACATACACATACACACACACAGTGGTTTAGGTAAATTCCCATCTGGGATTCTGCAGAGTCCCTCTGTTCTCTGGCTTTCTTTCCCACACATGAAAATCAGAGCCATTGAGTCTGGGCAGGAAGCCACAGCGGATCCGATGACCCACCTGAGGGAGGATCTCTGCGCCGCTTACCTGCTCGACACACAGCGCTGTTAAGCTCCCATCCAGATGGTTTGCCTCCGTCATAATGGGGACCATTGTGTCCCGTTGGGCCGGTGAGGATGCTGAAGAGAGGCTTAAAGAGTAAAGCCCATCTCCACGTAATATCTGTCCTGTTACAGAGCCCGAGCGAAGCAGGGGTCAGTCAGACTTTGCTCAGAAAACAAATGCCAATGACTTTGAGGCTGGATCAGATTACGGCTGATGTGGTTTTGCTTGGCCTTTGTGATTGCATGTGGTCCCTTGTGATATGAACTGGTTCCCATGATACCCCAGAGCTCGGACTCGCTCTCAGAGACGTATGCAAAGTCAACCAAATATTGTCAGGCTGCTTTTTGAAAAGTGTTGGTTAGTGACTAACTTAAAGCAGCGATACTATTAACTTGCTTTTATCTGCAGTAATAACCTATGTTTTCCAACTAGTAGTCATGTACAGCTTTACAACCCCCGCAAACTGATAAGAAACACATATGTGGCATTGGAAATTCTGATTTGTTCTAGTGATTCAGTTCATTCAGATGATTCATGTAAATGAACTGATTCAAAAAAAGTCTGTTTGTGACATTTTATAGCATTGGAAATTCTGAATCATTCAAGTCTATCAATTCATTCAGATGATTTGTGTACATGGACTGATCCAAAAAAGTTTGTTTGCACCATTTTATAGCATTGGAAATTCTGAATTATTTCTGTGAATCAATTAATTCAGATGATTTGTGTAAATGAACTGATAAAAAAAAAAGTCTATTTGCGACATTTTATAGCATTGGAAATTCTGAATCATTCCAGTGAATCAATTCATTCAGATGATTCGTGTACATGAACTGATCAAAAAAAGTCTGTTTGCAACATTTTTATTGCAAACTGATAAGAAACACATATGTGGCATTGGAAATTCTGATTTGTTCTAGTGAATCAGTTCATTCAGATGATTCGTGTACATGAACTGATCAAAAAAAGTCTGTTTGCAACATTTTTATAGAACTGGAAATTCTAATTTGTTCTAGTGAATCAGTTCATTCAAATAATTAATGTAAATTAACAAGCAACATACTTTATAGCATATTTAATTAAATTCTGCATGTTTCCAGGTGAGTTTATTAATTATTAAAAAATGTTTAATTGCAGTAAGTATAATTAAATCTGGTAAAGTTTAACAAATCCACCTTAACTGAAAATCATTCAATTAGATGTTTGCAGCATTTTATTTTATTTTATTTTATTTATTTTAAGTGAATCAATTTATTCAGGTGATTCATGCAAATGAACTGATTTTATTTTTTATTTAATTCTATTTTATTTTAAATGTATTTAATTAATTAATTTATTTTAAATGTATTATTTGTGTGATCTTTCTTTTATTGGTTGATATTCATATGTTCTTCCTCAGTGCCATAAAATGTTAAAATATTATAACAGTTCCAGCACAGTGTAGTAGTGGTGTTTAGTTACTCTGAAAAATATTTGTCCCATTTTAAATGTGTTATTTGGACAATTTATTCTTGAAGGAAGGTAGTTAAATGTAGTGTTTGTTAGAGTTGTTGAACTCCTCTCTTTAGCCGCAGTCTTTCCTCTCAGGAGGAGGAGAACGAGTTGTGTTGTATGTATTGTTTGGGTTGCTGGGTTTGGAAGAAACAGCCTGAGGGTTTGGATTCAGGAGAAAGTTCACAAACATCTGCTTCAGCTGGGAATGTCAGCCTCAGCATTCCTCAAATCAGAGCCCGAGGGCCCAGAAACTCAGCTCTGTGTGTGTGTGTGTGTGTGTGTGTGTGTGTGTGTGTGTGTGTGTGTGTGTGTGTGCCTCACACACCTGGTCTCCATTGTGACTCAACATTGACTCACCGTGTAGTTTTTGTCACACCTGAACCCAATCTTCCTTCCCTCCAGACAGTCTGTTTAGTATATGCACTATATACACTACTATTCCAAGGTTTGGAACCAGTAAGCGTTTTTGAAAGAAGTCTCTTCTGCTCACTCATTTATTTGATTAAAAATACAATAAAAATATGAAATATTATTATTATCTAAAATAGCTGTTTTCTATGTGAATATCTGTTAAACTGTAATTTATTTCTGTGATGCGCAGCTGTATTTCCAGCATCATTACTCCAGTCTTCAGTGTCACATGATCTTCAGAAATAATTCTAATATGCTGATTTGCTGCTCGAGAAACATTTCTGATTATTATCAATGTTGAACACAGTTGTGCTGCATCATATATTTGTGTTATTTTTTTCAGGATTCACATATGAATAGAAAGTTCAAAAGAAAAGCATTTATTTGAAATCGAAATCATTTGTAACATTATAAATGTCACTTTTGATCCGTCTAATGCATCCTTAATGAATAAAAGTATTACTTTCTTTAAAAATAAAAAGTTACTGACCCAAACGCTTTGAACAGTATAGTGTAGTTCAGTTCAGATTATGAAACGTGTGTTTGATTTTACAGTCAAATGAACTGATTGTTTGCATCTCTGCCATTTAAATGTTTGTTTTATTTGTTTTAAACATATTAAACATGCCATCATTTGCATTTTACGTTCTGAATACATCTGCCAAATAAATGTAGTTATGATTTTGAGTGCTGCCACTTTAAATCACAGAATGAATGCATTTGAAATGATTCACATAAACGAATCAAACTGACCAGCTGCGAGATGCTGTTAAAACATCTCTAAACGCTCTCAAGACACAAGACAAGGAAGAATCATGAAACTGGTCTGACACGATCTTTAGGAAACTAAAATGTGCCTGTGAGCCTGGAGCACAAAAGCAGTCTTAAGTCGCTGGGGTATATTTGTAGCAATAGCCAACAATACATTGTATGGGTCAAAATTATAGATTTTTCTTTTATGCCAAAACTCATTAGGATATTAAGTAAAGATCATGTTCCATGAAGATATTCTATAAATTTCCTACCGTAAATATATCAAAACTTAATTTTAGATTAGTAATATGCATTGCTAAGAGCTTAATTTGGACAACTTTAAAGATGATTTTCTCAATATTTAGATTTTTTTGCACCCTCAGATTTCAGATTTTAAAATAGTTGTATCTCGGCCAAATATTGTCCGATCCTAACAAACCGTACATCAATGGAAAGCTTATTTACTGTATCTGTATCAATCTCAATTTCACAAAACTGACACTTAAGACTGGTTTTGTGCTCCAGGGTCACATATCATCATCATGAAGTCTTTGTGATAATGAGCTGTGATGCTCAGATCTGTGTTTGTGTGTTCAGGTCTCTCTGATGAGGGTCTGCACTCGAGCCCCAGGAGGAACAGTAACAGCGCTGATGAGTTTGATCCTCCTAAACCCCCCAGCAGAGCAGCGGTGTCTCCTGGCCCGTCCGCGGCGCCCCCTGCTGTCTGTGCTCCAGCGCTGCTCTCACTCATCAACCAGGAGCTCCTGACCTCCGGTGCTCTGACGCTTCCCGGTGCGTGACTGGCTCGAAACCAACAAGACCAAAGAAACAGACACTCAGAATTAATCTACATATAATATTCCTTATAAAAATAAAAAAAAACTGCATTTTTTTTTTTGAAGTTCATTGCAAACCAAAGACTAAGGCTGCATGGTTAAGTGAAATAAAACCAATTATTGGGCAATTGGGCAAGTGCTGTGATTTTATTAAATACATTTATACGCTGCATTTTTCAGAGTGTTTTTACACGCTTGCAGCTCATAGTGTCTCAGGCGGCTTGATGAAAAATTACAATGAAAAAATTAAGAAGAAATTAGGCTCATTTAAAAACAAAGAAATTATAGTATATTAGTATTGTAATTTTTCTGTAAAATAAAATTATTATTATTTAATACTAATTATTTTATTTGACTGTGAAATAATACAGTAGCAATATTTCTTATTTTCTTAAAAATTTT
>NW_015549608.1:390123-399470 GCF_001515605.1 Sinocyclocheilus anshuiensis
GTGTTAGAACGAGGCGTTTTAGGTAGGTGTGGCTGACTCTTAACTTTTATAAAGAATATCTCTTTGGATTTGAGACTTTAGTCTTTGCAACTTTACAGATCTTCTTTATGCACCAAGAGCTTGTAACACTCCAAAGAGAAAGGAAAAATTGAAATCGCATCATATGACCCCTTTAAATCATGTTTTAAATCGCAGTGGCAGATTGTATCATTAAAATCACGTTTAGAATTCAGTTGGGTTAATCAGGTCATCATCTCACCGTCCTGCTGCAGGTAACCAGGACCGCGGTGGCAGAGCCGTGCTGCAGGTGTGCACCAGGAACCAGGTGTGGACAGACGCGCGCTTCACCACAAACGAGATCAGCCAGCTGCTCTGCTGCTACTGCCACAGACTGCGGTGAGAAGCGGCCCGAATCTCTCACACGCTTTACTGAATCGACATGGAAACTGTGCTCTCGCTCTGATCCGAGACAGCAGTTCTTTGCAAGACGTTTCACTGAGTGTCTTACGTTTGTTTTCAGGAGGGAGAAGCGAGACCTGGGTTTGACAGTTCTCGTTGACGCCCGCAGGCGAGCGGTCGCGTCTGCGCTCTTCTCGGCTCTGTCTGAGCTTCAGGTGAGACCAGACACACGGTTCACACGTCTTTAAAACAAAAGGCCACACCCATGTCAGGGACCAATGTTTTATAGATTTAAAAGACCCCAAAGGTAAAGTTCACGAGGACCTTTCGGGGAATCAAGAAAAAGAAAGTTGAACAGTAAAATAATTTTTATTGCAAATTATACATTTATTAAAAATATTTATCATATATAAAATATTATAATATCTAATAATTATAAAATATAAAAATATTTTTATTTTAAAATATGCACGTTCATCCTTGTTCATCGGACTAATATGTTGAAAACACAACTACAAAATGCTTCTTGTCTCTTTACATTCAATTATGAATTACATGAATCACGTAAATGTTTAAAAAAATAAAATAAAATTGACAAAAACGTTGAGTATTGTGCATCACTGGTTATTATATAGTTTTTTTTTACTATTATAGTTTGTTATAAATCTATTATTTTAATGTTTTGGATCAGTTTTTATTTTTATATTTTCCTTTTTTATTTTTAAAATGTTAGCTATTTTTTGTGATTTTAGTTTCAGTTTTAGTTTGAATTATTGGCATCGATGTCTGGTTTGGTTGTTAGTCACTCCAGTTAATCGCAAAGAATTGGTATAGACTTTGACAGGTGTGTAAAATCAGAATGGATTCACTCAAGTGCAAGACATTGATCTGTCCGTCACATATTTGCTCACTAAAGCCACAAGCACTGCAAGTCCACAGCAATGCACTGAACCGCGCTCTTGCATTACTGTGCTGCGATCAAACCTTTGACACGCTTTAGGACGCAGTGATGTAAGAAAAGCGTCTGTGTTCACACACTCGCGTCGAGAGGGTTCTGAGTGTAAAGTTGAGGCTCTTTTCAGCATGCTAACTGTCGTATGCATGGTTCATGTCAAATATCTGAAGGAAAGTCTGTCCTCGGGGTTTGAGACGAGGCCTGTGCAAACATGTCTCGAAAACACTCGGAGAAAATGATCGGCCCCAGCATGCAAAAACTGAGAGAAGAGGGACAACAAAGGAGTGTTTCTCCACTTAAATATGTTCTTATTAGCACTGTTACATGCAATAACTGATCTAAACTCTCTAGTCGTTGTAATTGTTTTTGTTAGATTTTTTCCCCCAAATGTTAAGTCTGCACAATAAATGATCTAAACCAGGGTTTCCCAAACTGAACGCAAAACGCAAAAAATTAATTAAATCTTAAAAATGCTAAATTAAAATAAAGAATTTTTAAAAATAAAAATCAATCAAAATAAAATACTAACAAATAATTAATTAGATTATAAAAATGCTAAATTAAAATAATTTAAAATAAAAATCATCAAAATAAAATATTTGCTAAAAATTAATTAAATCATAAAATGCTAAATTAAAATAAATAATTGATTTCTAAATAAAAACAATCAAAATAAAATACTAACTAATAATTAATTAAATCATAAAAATGCTAAATTAAAATAAATAATTGAAAATCAAAATAATCAAAATAAAATATTTGCTAAAAATTTATAATTAAATCATAAAAATGCTAAATTAAAATAAATAATTGAAAATAAAAATAATCAAAATAAAATATTTGCTAAAAATTTATAATTAAATCATAAAAATGTTTAATTAAAATAAATACATAACTAAAATAAAAACACTAAGGATAAAACACTTAATAAAAAGAATAAATATTATGTTTACCTGCATATCATGTCACCATTAACCCACATTAGAGACCCATGAATATGTGAATGTTTTGTTAAATTATTGAAATATTAATTTAAGGAATTCAGACAACATTCTGACAAAAAAATTGGGAATCCCTGATTTAATATGTTTAGTCTTTGTAATTATCCATATTTTTATTTTTTATTTATTTTTCCGTAATGTTAGCCTGTACAATATGAGTTCATGAGTTGATGAAAATAAAAAAATGCAAAATGTAAATTAAAAAAAATTATAATCAAAATACAAAAAATATTATTTTATTGGTTTACCTGCATGTCGTGTGACCATTAACCAACATTAGAGAACCATAAACATGCAAATGTGTTGTTAAATGACTGAAATAGAAACTTTTTGATTTATTTACACCCACTGATTTCTTCTGTCCTGCCAGACTCTCGTACCCAATGCACTTTACTCAGTTTTGATTCTGGTGGACAGAGACGCAGCAGTGAAAGTGGAGCGAGACGTCTCAGTTCCTGTGAGTAAATGACTGTCTGTCGTTCTCTAGGTCTCAGTTTGAGTCAGTTCGTGTTTATGTGAGCTGCTCCTCTCTGTTCTTGTACAGTGTGAAGTCCTGACGTCTCTGAAAGCTCTGCAGAAGCACATCGACTCGTCGCAGCTCACCAGAGACTTTGACGGCAGCTTCCCATACGAGCACAGCCACTACATTCACTTCAGACAGGTGCACAAAACAGGGCTTCATGAACGTTTTTATCAGCCGAAAACCTTTAACCTGAAATGTTCACTCTAAGCCCCCCTGAGGTTTTAATTTGATTTTTCAATCATTTAACAACACACAATACATAAATATATATATATACACATACATATATAAATTTTAGAAATATTTACATGTGTGTGTATGTGTATGTGTATATACAGTGGGTACGGAAAGTATTCAGACCCCCTTAAATTTTTCATTCTTTGTTATATTGCAGCCATTTGCTAAAATCATTTAAGTTAATTTTTTTTCCTCATTAATGTACACACAGCACCCCATATTGACAGAAAAACACAGAATCGTTGACATTTTTGCAGATTTATTAAAAAAGAAAAACTGAAATATCACATGGTCCTAAGTATTCAGACCCTTTGCTCAGTATTTAGTAGAAGCACCCTTTTGATCTAATACAGCCATGAGTCTTTTTGGGAAAGATGCAACAAGTTTTTCACACCTGGATTTGGGGATCCTCTGCCATTCCTCCTTGCAGATCCTCTCCAGTTCTGTCATATATATATATATATATATATATAATTTTTTTTTTTTTATTTATACATTAGGGGTTCAAGCACAAAGCAAATTATATTATTATTTAGATTTTGTGATATTATTATTATTATTATTATTATTATTATTCTGCCCTAAAACTGATTGGACAGACCCAAAAAAAAAACTACTTTTGCGAACTAGTCCTGGTTTTTTCATCAATGTCAACAAAACCAGTGTAGTGCTAATCTTTGATCCCTAGATCAATAATTATCCAAAAAAACAAATTGAACTTTAGTATTTGGATGGCTATAATGATAATGTAAAATATGGACATGACCAAATATAACAAATAAATGCCTATAATTCCTAAACAAAACTTCACAAAACAGGAAAGAACATGTGATGTATAGTCCTAAAGAAGCATGCAAACTTTTATAAAGATAATTAGGTATCACTGTAACAGTTATAAAGCTCAAAAATTCTATATTTTTTATGGTAAATTATAGGGCTGCACGATAAATCGCATGCGATATTTAATGCGCATCTTGTCAGAAAGCCGGTTCTGTAATCAGCGGTAAATCTCCATCACCTGCATGCTTTCACATTGAGCAGCATTAACTACACAGAGCCGTTGTTCACTGACGAGCTGCGCAAAAAATCGCGCGAATATGAACGTGGTTTTGCGCAACTCGTCAGTAAATAAATCAAAAAGATTAATCGTGCAGCCCTAGTAAATTATCTAAAATGGTCTATTTCATCCCCAATTTAGGTGTTCAGATGCTTGCTAAGTAATATCTAATATCTTTTTAACGATGCTGTTGAAGGTCTTACAGCATGTGAACCCTGATATTTATTTTATATTTTTAGGATTTAATTATTAGCTTGTCATCAACTCACAAAGCTCTGTTTGGGAAACCCTGAGCTACTTTAAAGCTTTTGCATTTGTGAGGAAGAAAAGATTCAAGATTCAAGAGTTTTATTGTCATATGTGAATGAACAATGAAATTCTTACTTTGTTTACTCCTCACGAGAATGACAGGGTAGAAGGGGAACAAACATAAATTAACATTAAAAATATAGAATATACAGTAAAGTGTAAACCAGAAAGAATAATAAAAATAAATAACAATAGCTTAAAAAAGAAAGTAATGAAAGAAAATGAGAACCTGTATGCATATTAGAAAAACTTACATACACTTTAAAAATACACTTAAATTACACTTTATTCACTTACATACACTTCAAAAATACACTTAAATTAAACTTTAAAATTACACTTAAATTACACTTTACACACTTACATACACTTTAAAAATACACTTTACACACTTACATTCATTTTAAAAATACACTTACATTACACTTTATGCACTTACGTACACTTTAAAAATACACTTTACACACTTACATTCACTTTAAAAATACACTTAAATTACACTTTACACACTTACATACACTTTAAAAATACACTTAAATGACACTTTGCACACTTACATTCACTTTAAAAATACACTTAAATTACACTTTACACACATACACTAAAAATACACTTAAATTACACTTTACACACTTACATACACTTTAAAAATAAACTTAAATGACACTTTACACACTTACATACACTTGAAAAAATACACTTAAATTACACTTTACACACTTACATACACTAAAATTACACTTAAATTACACTTTACACACTTACGTACACTTTAAAAACGAACTTAAATTACACTTTAAAAAACACTTTAAAAATACACTTAAATTACACTACACACTTACGTACACTACAATTACACTTAAATTACACTTTACACACTTACATACACTAAAATTACACTTAAATTACACTACACACTTACGTACACTTTAAAAATACACTTAAATTACACTTTGCACACTTACATTCACTTTAAAATACACTTAAATTACACTTTACACACTTACATACACTTTAAAAAATACACTTAAATGACACTTTACACACTTACATACACTAAAATTACACTTAAATTACACTTTACACACTTACACTTTAAAAATACACTTAAAATACACTTTACACACTTACACAAAAAATACACTTAAATTACACTTTACACACTTACACTAAAATTACACTTTACACACTTACATACACTAAAAATACACTTCAAATACACTTTACACACTTACATACACTAAAAATACACTTAAATTACACTTTACACACTTACATACACTAAAATTACACTTTACACACTTACACTTTAAAAATACACTTAAATTACACTTTAGACACTTACATACACTAAAAATACACTTAAATTACACTTTACACACTTACGTAAACTTTAAAAAATACACTTAAATTACACTTTACACACTTACGTACACTTTAAAAATACACTTCAATTACACTTTACACACTTACATACACTAAAAATACACTTAAATTACAATTTACACACTTACATACACTTTAAAAATACACTTAAATGACACTTTACACACTTATGTACACTTTAAAAATACACTTAAATTACACTTTACACACTTACATACACTAAAATTACACTTTACACACTTAAATACACTTTAAAAATACACTTAAATTACACTACACACTTACATACACTAAAATTACACTTTACACACTTACATACACTTTAAAAATACACTTAAAATACACTTTACACACTTACATACACTAAAAATACACTTAAATTACACTTTACACACTTACACTAAAATTACATTTACACACTTACACTTTAAAAATACACTTAAATTACACTTTACACACTTACATACACTAAAATTACACTTAAATTACACTTTAGACACTTACATACACTTTAAAAATACACTTAAATTACACTTTACACACTTACATACACTAAAATTACACTTAATATTACACTTTAAAAATACACACTTAAATACACACTTAATACACACTTAAAGTGTATACTTTAAGTGTGTATTAAGATATTTTTACACTTTAAAAATACACTTAAATTACACTTTACACACTTACGTACACTTTAAAAATACACTTAAATTACACTTTACACACTTACATACACTAAAAATAAACTTAAATTACACTTTACACACTTACATACACTTAAAAAATACACTTAAATTGCACTTTACACACTTACATACACAAAAAATACACTTAAATTACACTTTACACACTTACACTTAAAAAATACACTTACATTGCACTTTACACACTTACATACACTTTAAAAATAAACTTAAAATGCAAATAATGTGCTTAAGTTAGTTTTTTTTTATCCGCTGACAGAAAATCGAACCGTTTGCTGCGAGCTGCAGTGCTGCGATCGCTTCCCTTCAAAGCTCCATCGAGACGCTGAGCAGCATCGGCAGTCTGGAGACGTCTGAGGTAATTCTGTCGACAGAAACTCTGTGATTTTATGGTCATTCTCTGCAGCACAATTAAAAAATGATTTAAATTGCCTTGTTTACTGGCGTTTCCTTTGCTAAGCCCCGCCTTAAAAATGTTACTGACCAATCCAAGCTTAGCAACTGTTGCCTTCTGCTTTTGTTACTTTGTAATGTTTTTTTAAATGTAACTCAATGCAAGTTCAGCGGAGGGGCGGAGCTTCACACAGGCTGATTTGAATATTGATCGTCTGTAGGAGGTGTCAGAGGTCATCAGCCAGCAGAAGAGTCTCATGAAGAGCGTTCTGGACGACACCAAACTCAACCGCCTGCGGCTGGAGGGCGGCACCTTTCTGGCCCGCATCAGGAAAGAGGAGATGTGTGAAAACGAGAACTACAGGTACTGCCTTCATCAGAGGACTGATAGATCCTAACATTGAGTAGAAAAGCTTTATAATAGTATACTGGCCTGTCTAGATTCCTCTTAAAAAGCTGCGTAACGCTGACGTTAGTTTATTTACTCCCAGCCCTGTATTAATAATTACATGAGTAAATACATGCACACACGCCATCAAAACACTCCTGTCAATCACTGTCGGGTTTATTTATGTTGTGAACACGTCATCCATCCGCTTTAATTCAACCTAAATGGCACTTAAACAATACAAAAAACAAAAAAAAAAAACTTTTCAGGTGAAAATATTCAGACACCCATAAAACAATATACATTTAAGCAAAATCATTTTTCATATTTTCATTTTTAGTACCTCACTGGCATATTGTTTTTTCTTGTATACATCTGAGACAAATACACTTCATTTAAGACTTATTTTAAGCAATTTTGCTAGTCAATAAATGCATAATTTATATTTTTTAATTTCTCATTTATTTCTTTGTTTTTTTGTTTTGCATATATGCATGCATGTCATCAAAACACTCCTGTCAATCACTGTCGGATATTATTCTGTCATGCATGTCATAAATCCACTTTAATTCAATGACACTTAAACACTGCAACAAAAAAAATTGTTGTATTGTCTTGTTTTCAAGTAAAAATATCCAAACAGCCTTAAAACAATATACATTTAAACAAAATTATCTTAAATGCTATTAAAGATGATTTTTATTACACCATTGGCACATTATTTTATTGTTATAAGTATGAATTTAAGACAAATACATTTCATTTATAATAGATTCTCTGAAAACAAGTATTATTGTACACAAGAAAGTCTCAGGAAATTTATTATTTTGAATTTTTATTTTATTTTATTATAAATAAAAAATAAATATAAATTAATATATATTCATTTATAATTTGTATTTATTATAAATTATTTTAATATAATTTTTTATTTTATTTTTTATTTCATTTTGAGGATTTTTACATGATTTAATGGGAAAACAATACAAAATTAAATGTACATTAATTTCAATAGGAATGGTACAGTATATGAACATAGAAGAAAAAAAAAGTGACGCTTCATCATGCAACCTTGAGAAAGTTTTAACTTTTGCTGCATGAATAAAATAAGAGGGCACAAAAAATTTTTGTTTTTTTTGCCAAATGATGTTTAAAAACCCTGATGTTATAGAGCTGTCCCTGTGGTGTTTGACTGGAACTGTAGTTGAAGCTGATGTTGTGTCTGGTGTAGGGACGCTGTGGATCTGGTCAGTGCACTGTATAACCAGGTGGATGAAGAGGTCCATAAACTCGTCATTCTGTCGAATAAATCACTGCAGCAGCTGGAGACGCTCCTGGAGCTGCGCGCCTTACAGGAGAGACACCAGGAGGTCAGAGACGGGATTTTTCCCATTCATTTTCTCCACAGGCATATCTGAAAAAATAAGGCATTGTGGATTATGCAATTTAAATCACTCAGGGGTTTGTGTTTTTATACAACATCTCAAATGAACTATTAATAGGGCAGCATACTAGGGTATGTTTTCATATGTTCATTAAAAATCAGCTTGTCTGTGGAATAAAGGAATGATTTGTACTTCTGTAACTTGATTGTTACTGTTCTATTTAAATATTTGATTATTGGAAAGACAATGTGCTGATTGTGTTTTTTCTGTATCTGTCCTCAGGTTAAGAGGTGGTTTTATGTGGAAAGCGAGAAACATTTGGCTCCTTTGGACTCCTATAGTCTCTCTCTGAGCTCCATTCAGGACATGAGACAGCGTCTGGCCCAGTTCATGGAGGAGTCCACCGTAAGTGCTTCATGTGCCGAATGCTTTGATGAATCACAGAAAGATTAAAGAAAGATTTTATTTTATTTCAGTTCGTTTTATTTTTACATTTATTTTATTTTTATTATTAATATTTTATTATTTTATTTTATAATTAATTTTTATTTTTTATATATATATTTTTTTTTATTTTTATGAATCACAGAAAGATAAAAGAGAG
>NW_015549608.1:399799-404532 GCF_001515605.1 Sinocyclocheilus anshuiensis
AAGCCACTTTGGATTAGTGGGTCATCTGAATGACTAACTAGTTCTCTTGGTCTTTATTTTGCTCCTGTAGGAACAGCAGAAGAAAGCCGCAGCGTTACTGAGGGAGCCTAAAGCCGGTCCAGCCCTTCTGGAGGTCAAAGAGCACATCAGCTCCGTCCTGCAGCGCAGCGAAACACGCAAGACTGAACTGGACGTCCTGCTCAACCTCTACGAGTTCTACGAATCGGTAAAGAGATGTTTCTGGATTGCATTATGTTTAGTTAGCTGCATCATGTCAGCTGTTGTGATGATAATTAGTGGTCGACTGATATAGGTGTAAAATATAATTATAGACAACACAAGCACACCAACTGATGCAATTCAATTTATATTTATATTACATAATATTTACTAAAATAATTCGAAAAAAAAAATTTAAAAATTAAGCTTTTTTTAAAATCTTTTTTCTATTTTTTTATGTAGTCATTTGAACTTGTTAAATTTTTTTTTAAATGAATAGATTTATATTAGATTTAGTTATTATCATTAACTAAAACTAAGACTAAAGCATTAAACATTTCATTGCTTAAAAAAAACATTAATAAACATTAACTGAAATAAAATTAAATATTAAAAAAAGAATAATTGCCAAGGTAACAATTCTCAATTTTTTTCAGTTGATGTACTAAAATAACTAAAGATAGATTAACTAAAGCTAAAACTAAAAGAAAAGAAAAAAATGACAAAAACACTACAAAATTACTAAAACATTAACTGAAATTAAAATAATAACAGAAAATATAAAAATAAAATCTAATTTGAATTCTCAAAAAACTATAATAGTATATTAATGATACTAAAATACCTAAACTAAAACTGCAAAAAAAAAAAATTAAACCTAAATAGTATTTAAATAGTATAAATAAGTAAATAAATAAATGTAGTTTGAGTGATGAATGGAGCTCAAGCATGGTTCAGGCAGACCATGGCGTGACTGACAGATGCTTAGCTGATCGTAACTCCTCCCACTACAATTAAATAAGATATATAAGTTAATCTGTACTCACACTTGCCTCAGTCTGTCACACAGACATGCACTTACCCTCCTCCATCCCCAGCTCCTCCTTATACTGGCACATGATCACTTAGCGTCTCATCCACAGAAATCAGCTAGTCGTTGCTATCTTCTCCAGACCTGTATCACTTCAGCATGGAATTTTATATCTGTTCAATATAAAAAATTCTGGTAATTGCATTAGGCTTCGGGGGTTTCAAAGCTCAGTGAGGTTTGCTCGTGGAGAGCTCAGAATCTGAGCCCTTTGGAGCAAAGCCTGCTGCCAAAATAATGAAATAAATAAATAAAAATGACAAAAGCAAAACATGGAAAATGGAAAAGACAGTTACTAAAAATTAACTGTAGTTACTAAAAAACTAAAAACTAAAATCAGAATGAACTGAAAATATACAAATAAATCCTAATTAATCATTTAAATAAATTAGCCACGCCACTTATCAGCCAAACAGAAAAATGATGCAATAATTAAAAATGCCAAATCTCGAGCACTGCTGATCATGTGTTAAACTGTGTCTCACGCAGGCGAACCAGTGGTTGCTCCACTGTCAGGAGTATTTCTGCAAGCTAAAGCGGGACGGTAACGCGCTCGGTTTGACGCCGGCCGTGCTGCAGGTCCTGCAGGACTATCACAGCGAGGCCACAAAGTTCTCTCTGGAAAACTTCAGCTCGCTCAACCAGACGGTGCTGAAGCTGAACAGCGCGCGGGAGCAGCAGCACTGGAGCAGCGTCTGGCAGCAGTGCCAGCAAACCAGACAGCAGCTGGAGGAAATGCTGGCTGAAGCCCAAGCCCAAGACTCCGCTTCCGGTAAAACATCAGCACAGCCAGAAACATGAGTAATGCTAGAAATAATCAAACAAAAATAATCATCTTTATCTGTATTTTACTGTTGTTCTGTACAAAAAAATAATAATAATTAACATAATTGTTGTTGTTATTATTATTACTATTATTATATTTTTACTACCATTTTTTCTTTTACAGTAAAGTGTTATGTGTTAATAATATATTTTTGCATTGATGATGATGATGATTATTATTATTAATATTATTATTATTATTATTATTCAATACTCATTATTCAATTGTTATTTTAGAGAATCATGTTATTATATTAGTAATATATTTCCTAATTGATTATTATTATTATTATTATTACTATTATTATTATTGTTGTTGTTATTATTAATTTTATTAAATCCTTCACCGTCGTGTTTTGAGGATGAAGATGAGAAGCCGCATTCAGCAGGTCCGTTTTCCAGAAGCCAGTTCCCCTTCCCCTTTCCCCCGGAGAGCGGCAAGCTCTCGCCGTGTGTGTTTGAGGACACCGACAGCGACTGCACCGTCGACTCGTCCGCCTCGTGCCACTCTGAGCCCCTGATGCGCCACCGCAAGCAGCCGCTCAAGAAGATCATGAAGAAGACCCTGAGCTACGAGCTGCCGGCGCGGGACAAAGCTCACGGCTACAGCGGTGTCTACATCCGAGGACTGCAGGTCACCAATAACGTCTGCGTGGAGAAGAAGCTGCAGCGGCCAGACGTCATGAGCCCGGCACTGGGCCGCAGCCGCAGCATGTCGTCCCCGTCACGCGTTCAGTGCAGACTCAGCGACGGAGATGTCAAGAGACACAGCGGGTGAGCGATGCACAAAACCTCCAGCTTTCAGCAAACAACATTAAGACAGAGATATATATGACCCTGGAGCACAAAACCAGTCACAAGTGTCAATTTATTAAAATTGAGATTTATACATCATCTGAAAGCTGAATAAATAAGCTTTCCATTGATGTATGGTTTGTATAATATTTGGCCGAGATACGACTATTTGAAAATCTGAAATCTGAGGGTGCAAAAAAATCTAAATATTGAGAAAATCATCTTTAAAGTTGTCCAAATGAAGTTCTTAGCAATGCATATTACTAATCAAAAATTAAGTTTTGATATATTTACGGTAGGAAATTTACAAAATATCTTCATGGAACATGATCTTTACTTAATATCCTAATGATTTTTGGCAAATCTATCATTTTGACCCATACAATGTATTTTTGGCTATTGCTACAAATATACCCCAGCTCCAGGGTCACAAATATTAGTGATAATTATAAATAATAATAATAATGAAATAAAAATAATGATAAATCAAACATAAATAATAATTATTTTATTTGTATTTTTACTGTTGTTCTCTGAAACATAAATTAGTATTATTATTAATACTAATAATAATAACAATAATAACAATTATTATTATTATTATTATAATCAACATTATTATTATTAAGAAATGCTCATTTTTATTTTATAATGTCGTATTATTACTATGCTATAATATATTTCTTTGTTTAATTTTTTATAATTAAATAAATAGTTATTTTATTCAATAAAATAAAAGACAACTTTAAATATTGGTAATTATAGTAAATAATGGAGATAATTAAACATAAATAATAGTAGTAGTACTTATTTGTATTTTTACTGTTTAAGTAATAATAATAACAATGATAATAAAATATATTTTTAGCAAATACTTGATTTTTAAAAATTCCAGTATAGTATTATTAGTGTAGAAATAGATTTTTTTATTGATTTGTTTAATTTTTTATTACTTAATAAAATAATAAAATAACTATTATTAAATGTTCATTTGTATTTTACAGTATATTATTATTTTAGTAATGCGATTAATATCAATTACTTTATTGATTTGTTTAGTTTTTGGAATGTTTATAATTTGATGAATGAACCATTATAATTTAATAAACATGAGGATGATAATAATAATAATAGCAATAATTTATTAATAAGTAAATTGTATTATTATTATTAATCTAATTATTAAAAATATTTCAGATTTGTGTATAATTTAATTAAAAAATTATGATAATGATAAAGACAGACATGAATATTAGTAATATTAAATAATAGTGAATAATATAGATAATTAAACATTAAATGATAGTAATTATTTGTATTTGTTTCTGTTTTTCTGCAAAAATTATAATAATTAACATAATATCTTATTTTTTAAAATAAATTCTAGTTTTTTTATTTTATTATATAGTATTACTGCTTATATTATTATTGATTTGTTTAATTGTAATAATTTAATACAATTATAAAACTGTGAATGTGGCCTGAGAACTGAACTGAAATAGAGAGAGATTTTTAAACTGTATATGGTCTATAAGTTTTTCTTTTATGCTGCCCTCATGCTAAAGTTGACCATAAATCCACATTTTAATGCATGACTGAACTGCCTTATTCAGTATTTTTGGCTATTGCTACAAATATACCCCAGCTCCAGGGTCACAAATATTAGTGATAATTATAAATAATAATAATAATGAAATAAAAATAATGATAAATCAAACATAAATAATAATTATTTTATTTGTATTTTTACTGTTGTTCTCTGAAACATAAATTAGTATTATTATTAATACTAATAATAATAACAATAATAACAATTATTATTATTATTATTATAATCAACATTATTATTATTAAGAAATGCTCATTTTTATTTTATAATGTCGTATTATTACTATGCTATAATATATTTCTTTGTTTAATTTTTTATAATTAAATAAATAGTTATTTTATTCAATAAAATAAAAGACAACTTTAAATATTGGTAATTATAGTAAATAATGGAGATAATTAAACATAAATAATAGTA
>NW_015549608.1:404724-412511 GCF_001515605.1 Sinocyclocheilus anshuiensis
AAGTTGATAATTAAACATAAATAATAGTAGTAGTACTTATTTGTATTTCTACTGTTGTTCTGTTAAAAAAAGTAATAAAATTAATAATATATTTTATCAAATACTTGATTTTCTTTAAATATATTTCTATTTATATAAATAATAATTATTTAGAAATATATTTCTTTATTGATTTGTTTAAATGTTATAACTTAATAAAATAACCATAAAATTATTATTATTATTGTTATTAAATGAAATAATAAAATAACCAAAAAATATTATTTTTATTGTTATCATTATTAAATGTTCAGTTATATTTTACATTATAGTATTATTACTTTAGAAAAACTACTAATGTAAATTTTATTTATTTTATTACATTTTATTAAAATTGATTTAATTTTGCTGAATAAATAATTATAATTTAATAATAATAATAATAATAAAGACAGATTTGTGTATAATTTAATGAATTAATTATTATAATTTAATTTTAAAAATGATGATTGTGATGACGATGATCATAATAATAATAATAATAAAGACTATTAGTAATAATAGTAAATAATAGAGATAATTAAACAAATAATAGTAATTATTTGTATTTTTTACTGTTATTAACTATTTCATTTTATAAATAAACTCAAATTTTTTTATTTTACAGTATAGTATTACTACTGATATTATTATTGATTTGTTCAGTTTTAATAATTTAGTAAAAGTATTAGACTATAAATGCAGCCTGAGACGACTGAAATAATGAGATTTTTATATGGTCTTGTGTATGTTTTTCTCTACGTCTTCACGCTAACATTGACTGTAAATGCACATTTTAAAGCTGATTTTAAAAAGTCTCATTAGCAAACTCATAACATCTGAATGCCTAGAGACGCATTCTCCGTCAGTACGATGTATCGCTGTATTCATGCTGCATCGCTGCTGTCGTTCGTTTCAGTAAAACCCAGCACATCATGGACGAGATGATCTCCACCGAGAGAGAGTACGTGAGATCCCTCAGCTACATCATCCAGCACTACTTCCCTGAGATGGAGCGCCTGGACCTTCCTCAGGACCTCCGAGGGAAGCGCAGCATCATTTTTGGGAATCTGGAGAAGCTGTGTGATTTTCACAGCCAGTATTTCCTGACGGATCTGGAGAGCTGCGCTCATTCACCGCTGTCCATCAGCAGCTGCTTCCTCAAACACGTGAGTCCACGTGATGGTTAATGAAGCAAAGGAGTCTCTTCTGCTCACCGTGGCTGCATTTATTTGATCAAAAATACAGTAAAAATTTTAAATATTATTACAATTTAAAATAACTGTTTTCTATGTGAATATCTGTTAGACTGTAATTTATTTCTGTGAATTTTCAGCATCATTACGCCAGTCTTCAGTGTCACATGATCTTCAGAAATCATTCTAATATGCGGATTTGCTGCTCCAGAAACTTTTCTGATTATTATCAATGTTGAAAACTGTTTTTTTTTTTTGTGGAAATGATCATACATTTTTATTTGGGATTCTTTGATGAACAGAAAATTGGATGAAAGAACGGAAAGCTTTATTTGAATTGGAAAAATAACAGCATTTACTGTGTCTTTTCTGTCACTTTTCATCAGTTTAATTCATTTATAATTTTTATTAATTTATTACTGACCCCAAATTTTTTTTAAATACTGTGTATAGTGTATATAACTACAAAAAATAGCTATTTTAAAAAATATATAATTTTAAAATATAATTATTTATAAGACAAAAAAACTTTGATAATTATGATATTTATTTATTTATTTGAATGAAGAACATTTAATGTAAATTAAATATATTATAATTACTTATTAAATAAATAAATAAATATTATTTAAATATTTATTATATGTTATTATATTATTATTATACTAATTACTATTATAATTTTATTAATTTTTAATTTATTTGAATAAATAATTTTATTGATTTTTAATTTTTAAAAGAAAAGAACATTTAATGTAAATAAAATAAATATTAATAATTAATTAAATTAATTTATTGTTTAATAATTAAGTAAAATAAATAATTATTATTTAAAAATACTACCATTTACTTGAATACATTTACTTCAAATAAATAATATTTAATTTTTCATTTAATGTAAATAAAATTTGTCGTTATTTAATAATTAAATAAAATAAAAAATTTTAAAATATAATTTTTTGAATAAAACTCCAGACTTTTAAATGATAATGCGTATAATATGCAATGGTAGAAATTTGTCAACCTTGTTGCAATTTGTTGCTCTTGGTTGCTCTCGATAAATGCTGTTAAAATACATCTTAAAATCTTATGAGATTTTGTCCAAAGTGTCCACCTCTATGTGAGATATAAATGTGTTTTTTCCACGGTTAGGAGGAACAGTTCGGGATGTACGCCTTGTACAGCAAAAACAAGCCGCGCTCAGACGCCTTGCTAACGAGCCACGGAAACAATTTTTTCAAGGTAACCAATGGTGTTTCTCCTCCGTGGCGTTATTCACACGAGCTGCTGGACGTTTCTGAATGTTACCTGTGCTCTGCAGAACAAGCAGCTGGAGCTGGGCGATAAGATGGACCTGGCGTCGTACCTGCTGAAGCCCATCCAGAGGATGAGTAAATACGCTCTGCTCCTGAAGGATCTGATCAAGGAGTGCAGTCAGTCTCAGGAGCAGGAGCTCACTGACCTCAGAACAGCGGAGGAGATGGTCAAGTTCCAGCTGCGCCACGGAAACGACCTGCTGGCCATGGACGCCATCCGGGGATGTGACGTAAGCGGAGTTTCCTTTAAATTAAATCATTATTATAATGTGTTTGAATACATTTTATTCAAATAAATAATTTTATTTATTTGTTTATTTGAGAAAATTACATTTAATGTAAATAAAATAAATAACTGTTTAATAAATAAATAAAATTAATATTTTTATTTAAAAATTTACATTTAAATAAATAATTGTTTGTTTGTTTGAGTAAATAACGTAAAGTAAATAAAATAAATAATTTGGATAATTAAATAAATCTTTTTTTTTTTATATTATTTAAAAAAATTTTTATTTATTTGACTAAATTTTATTCAAATAAATAATTGTATTATTTATTTATTTAAATCATGTAAATAAAATAATTTTTATTTAAAAATAATTTATTTTAATAAGTAATTTATAATAATTTGAATACATTTTAATAAAAATAAATAATTGCGTTTGTTTATATATTTGAGTAACTCAATTTTAATGTAAATAACACAAATAGTTATTTAATAATTAAATTAAATAAATAATTGCTTTTTAAAATATTAATTGATTAAATGTTATTCAAATAAATAAATGTATTATTTATTTGTTTGTTTATTTGTTTTAAATAAAATAATAAATAAATATAATAATAAATATAAAAAATAAAAATAAATAACTATTTAATAATTAAATAAGACATAATTAAAAATAGAAATATATTTTATTGAAATAAATGTAAACATTTTTAGGTATATAAATATTTAATATTTAAAGCAAATAAAATAAATTATTAAAATGAATTATTATTTTAAGTTTCATTTATTTATTTATTTATTTGTTAGTTTTATTTATTCATTTTATCATTAAATCATATCTCTTTCGTAGTTCCTATTATTTTAAATTATGCATCTTACTGTAATACAATTATTTTTTACTGTATTTCACAAAAAAAAATACTGAGTTAATTTGAATAAGCTTATGTTATCAGTTTGATTATCTGTTGACATGATTTGATTGAAACTGATATATATACTGTGTTGTGTTTCTCAGGTCAATCTGAAGGAGCAGGGTCAGCTCCGCTGTCAGGACGAGTTCATCGTTTGGTGCGGACGCAAAAAATACCTGCGTCACGTTTTCCTTTTCGAGGATCTCATCCTCTTCAGCAAGACCAAGAAGATTGAAGGAGGATACGACATCTGCATATACAAGCAGTCCTTCAAGGTACAGAATACGAGTCTGGTGTCAGACCACAGAGTGAGTTTTGTGAGATGAAGAGTGTTTGTTCTCGTCTCAGACGGCTGAGATCGGGATGACGGAGAGCGTGGGAGACAGCGGGCTGCGCTTCGAGATCTGGTTTCGCCGGAGGAAATCACAGGACACCTTCATCCTGCAGGCCGCTTCTGGAGAGGTGAAGAACGCCTGGACCTCCGTCATCGGCAAGATCCTGTGGAGACAAGCCTTACGAAACCGAGGTGAGACAGCAGCACCCAATGCATTGCATTAAATAAAAAAATCAAATCAAATATAAATAAATAAATAACTGTTCATCTGAGCCGTTTCATGACTACATACTAAGCAAAACAATATTATTATTTTGATTTTTATTAAAGGGGTCCTATTATGCTCTTTTACAAAGTCTTGGCTCTCATACTAGGTTGTTCGAAAAACACATTATTTTTCACATATTTTACATTATTACAACACCTCTCTCCCCAGTATGGCATGAACGGCTCGAATAGTTCCTGAATCAAATGAAGGCCCGCCTTCTGAAATACGAAATGTGCTGTGATTGGTTAGCTGGGCCAGTGTGTGCTGTGATTGGTTAACTGGGCCAGTGTGTGTTGTGACTGGCGTTGCCTTCTCTAGTGCAGCTCAACCAGGTCTCGTCCCATTCGTCGATATTTGTGATATCGCAAATCCCGGAAAATATGCGTTGTAGTCCAAACGAGTCGTTCGTTGTAGTTTTTAAAAAGTGATTTCTGTTAAATAAAATATCTCCTTTTGAAGTGGACTTTGAGCTTTGTAACTTTGCAGATCTTTGTTATGCTCAAACAGCAACATTACAGACTAACTAAAGTTGAAAAAGTGAAAAAGCATAATAGGACCCCTTTAAGTCATGAAAATACGGCAATAATACAATTAATATCTTTAAAAGCCGTGAGTTTTTCTTCACTTCAGCAGCACCAAACTTTACAGTTTTATTCCTGTCTATATTTATTTACTGAGGGGTTTGTTCATATATCATTCATCTAAATTTATATTAAAAACAATCCTAAAAATATGGTTAAAATCTTGATAGTGTTTTCAATTCATGGAGTAATAAAAAGAGAAATCCAAAATACCCTCTGGAAAAAACCTTTAACTCTAATGTGACTTTCAGTAAATTTATGAGAAATTAATGCTCTTCCTAAACATAATATATATAGATTTTATATTATATTATATTATAGATAAATAGATTAGATTTTTAAAATAATTATAATATTTTTATATATAAAATAAATTACAAAATAAATTATATAAATTTAAATAATAATAATATATAATTTAAATAATAATTATATTAAATAGAAAAATAATATTCATTTAATTAAATGTGATCAATATTATTATAATATAAAATATAGATATTATTATCCAAAATCCCCTCTGTGTACATTGTATAATATAGAAAAATAATATTTAAAATTATTTATATAATTTTATATTTATACGCATTATGTAGGCATTACCTAAGTAATGCATGGTGAAACAGGATTTGTGAGATTTATGGAGTGATAAAAAGAGATCATCAAGATATTCTATGCAAATTAGTGCATGTTTCATTAGATAATGCCCCATTCGCATATTTAAACAACATTTCAGAAAATGTGTAATATAATTTTTTTAGCAGTTCTTATTGTAATCAATCATCTGGGTATGTATGGCGATATTTGTTAGATTTTACCCTGTTTACATGTAGTGTCTTGAATCTTTAACTATATAAAGATTCAGTCAGTCAATAACACTCTCATAAATTCAGTAATTTGGTAATTCAGAGTCTTTTTGACCAATTCATTTAAAAGAACAGGCTCATAAGAGCCATTTGTTTGAGAATTAGAAATAATTGTTTCGTAAGAGTCATATGTTTGTGAATCAGAAAGAATCGGCTCATACGAGTCATTTATTTGTGAATCTGAAAGAATCGGCTCATAAGAGTCATATGTTTGTGAATCAGAAATAATTGGCTCATAAGAGTCATATGTTTGAGAATCAGAAAGAATTGGCTCATAAGAGTCATATGTTTGTGAATCTGAAAGAATTGGCTCATACGAGTCATTTGTTTGTGAATCTGAAAGAATCGGCTCATAAGAGTCATATGTTTGTGAATCAGAAATAATTGGCTCATAAGAGTCATATGTTTGAG
This sequence comes from Sinocyclocheilus anshuiensis, assembly GCF_001515605.1. Lineage (NCBI taxonomy): Eukaryota > Metazoa > Chordata > Actinopteri > Cypriniformes > Cyprinidae > Sinocyclocheilus > Sinocyclocheilus anshuiensis. The sequence continues at coordinate 410,858 of NW_015549608.1, forward strand.
AATCAGAAAGAATTGTTTCGTAAGAGTCATATGTTTGTGAATCAAAAAGAATTGGCTCATAAGAGTCATATGTTTGTGAATCAGACAGAATCGGCTCATACGAGTCATTTGTTTGTGAATCAGAAAGAATTGGCTCATAAGAGTCATATGTTTGTGAATCAGAAAGAATTGGCTCATAAGAGTCATATGTTTGTGAATCAGAAAGAATTGGCTCATAAGAGTCATATGTTTGTGAATCAGAAAGAATTGGCTCATAAGAGTCATATGTTTGTGAATCAGAAAGAATTGGCTCATAAGAGTCATATGTTTGTGAATCAGAAAGAATTGGCTCATAAGAGTCATATGTTTGTGAATCAGAAAGAATTGGCTCATAAGAGTCATATGTTTGTGAATCAGAAAGAATCGGCTCATATGAGTCATCTGTTTGTGAATCATGTTTGTGAATCAGAAAGAATTGGCTCATAAGAGTCATATGTTTGTGAAGCAGGAAGAATCGGCTCATATGAGACATCTGTTTGTGAATCATGTTTGTGAATCAGAAAGAATTGGCTCATAAGAGTCATATGTTTGTGAAGCAGAAAGAATCGGTTCATAAAAGTCATTTGTTTGTGAATCAGACTATGGTGGTTCTGTTTGTTTGTTGTGAAAACATCATCTTTTTATTTCATTTTGTTTAATCAAACTAAAAGCTCACAACTCTTTTAAATGTCATGTGCGTCTCACTGCTGCAGGAAACACTGCTGTCTGTCGTTCACAGCTAGTCAAGATTAGTTACTAACCAGTCAAAACAGACAGATGTATGAACAGAAATTCATTTCAGCGCTGCGGTCTCACTGACAATGCATTGTGGGCCATTTTTGTCTCTGTGTTATTATTAGAAGCTGAAAATAATTGGCAGTAGATTTAATAAACCTGCTTATGAAGAAACGCTGTGCTAATAAAGCCTGTGGCATTATTCACTCTAGCTTGTGTTGATGGTTTTATATTGTGTGTGTGTGTGTGTGTGTGTGTGTGTGTGTGTGTATGTTTGATCATTAGAGTTGCGGATGCAGGAGATGGTTTCGATGGGAATTGGAAACAAGCCGTTCATGGACATCAAGCCCAGCGACTCTGCCATCAACGATCGAGCCGTCGACTACATCATGAAAGGGTCAGGTAAGATGTCTGCGTCAGCAAGACATTAACATCATCATCTTCATCTTCAGCCTCATACTGTTTCTCTGGCAGTCTGTCAAACAAATGATGCAGTGGCACAGAAATGATGCACTTCCCCTTTAAAGAAAATAACACACACACACACATATATACACTGCTGTTCAAAAGTTTGGAATCAGTAAGATTTTTAAAGTAATATTGTAAAATATTATTACCATTTAAATAAATGTTTTCTATTTTAATGTATTTTAAAATGTAATGTATTTCTGTGATCAAAGCTGTATTTCCAGCATCATTACTCCAGTCTTCAGTGTCACATGATCTTCAGAAATCATTCTAATATGCTGATTTATTATCAATTTTTATTGTTTTTGCTGCTTAATATATATATTTTTATTATATATATATTTTTTTTGTGAAACCTGTGATACTTTTTTCAGGATTATTTGATGAATAAAGTTAAAAAGAACAGCATTTATTTAAAATAGAAATCTTTTCT
>NW_015549608.1:412574-423836 GCF_001515605.1 Sinocyclocheilus anshuiensis
CGAAATAAAAATAATATTAAATACAAATATAAAAAAGAACAAAAATGATAAACTTAATCATAAACTTAACTTATTAATAGTTATTTATATTATTATATATAATATATTTAATGTGTAATATAATATGTATAATATATTTTTATTCTATTTATCAGTAATTCATTTACCCTAAACCTAATGGACAGAAGACACAGACACACAGTCTGAAATATTTATTAAACGCAGTTTGATATTTTTAATATTTATTAAACGCAGTGTGTGCGTGTGTGTGTGAGTGTGAGTGTGTGTGTGTGTGTGTGTGTGTGCGTGTGTGTGAGTGTGTGTGTGTGAGTGACTCGTCCACGCCTGTTTCACACAGAGTGTATGCGGTGTGTGTTCATTAACTTTAAGCACGTTTGGATTTGAGGTCAAAATAAGGTATAGATGGAGGTGTTTTTGTATTTGTGGTATCAGTGCCCTGCAAACACACTTATGTGAAGCACAGTGAGCCCCTGCTGCTTCTGCACCGCACATGAACTGCAGACGCGTGTGTGTGTGTGTGTGTGTGTGAAACAGGCGTTAGGCATTAGAAGCTTTTGAAAATAAAGCATCAAATGAATTGATGTCTTTGTGTAGATTGACAGAGCGCAGTCACAGACACACACACAGCCGATGTGCGTTTCACACACATCAAAACACAAACACTCTCTTCATTTGTTACGTTCATTCGGTGCATATTCTGTGCATGAACATCAAATCATCTATGCACATTTTTTAATGTGGAAATTGTCCTGAAATGAGATTGTGAAATACAGAAACAACACAGTATCAAAATATTAATAGAAATATTATTTATTTAGGGCAAAATCTACAGTTAAGTAACTGGTCATAAATGTTAAAATTCCCATTAAAATGTAAACATAAATATAAAGTATATATAAATATATTAAATATGAAAATTATATATATATATATATATATAAACAACACAGTATCAATTTATTTAGGGCAAAATCTACAGTTAAGTAACTGGTTATAAGTGTGTACAAATTCCCATTAAAATAAATATACATAAATATAAGTATATATAAAAATATGAAATATGGAGGGGGAAAATATATATATATATAAATTCTATTACTTTATTATTATTTATTTATTATTATTATTATTATTTATTTGTTTAATTTATATTATGTTATATATTAAACATATGTATAATGATATAAATATTATTTTTTATATTAAAATGTCTTATTTTTAAGAAAGGACAATATTTTTCTCATGATTTTTAATCTATTGTACTATTATCATTCCTATTTTATTTCAGTTGGTTGCCAAAGCAACATTTATAATTTTTGTTTAAGATTTTTAAGTTTAAGTTTCTCTTCTAATTTTAATATTTTAATTCAGCTTCTTTCTTTCTTTCTTTCTTTCTTTCTTTCTTTCTATATGTATGTATGTATGTATTTATTTATTTGAATAAACAGCATTGAATTTATGGCACTATGCCTAACTATATACCAAACAAAACAATATTATTTCTTCCAACATATTCCGATTTTTTTGCTTTTTAACTTTATGAATATTTAACTATGTGTTGACATAAAGAGCTTTATTCCAATTCATGAAAAAGGTTGGTTCTTCAACAGTTTTAGTTATACACAGTAACAACACTGGAAGCTTCTACAGTTCATCACATCTTCATTGTTTCACTGATTCACTCCTGCAGCTGAATTCATGTGTTCATGTGATTTTTGTCCATCTTTGGTCTCTGCAGAGTCGCGGATGCGGGCGTCCATCGCGGTGTCCTCGTTCGATCACTCCACGCCGTTTAAGAGACCGCACTCCACCATCTCCAACAGCAGCTCGTCCTCGTCCAGCAGCCAGTCCTCGTCCTCTCTGAACCTGCACCTCCATCCGTCTCATCCGTCTCTGAGCCACTGGCCCTACGACTGCATCGAGGAGGACGAGCTCGAGCACGACTCCACTGTCCAGTCCTCCACGAGTGAGTCATGTCACACTGAAGACTGGAGGAATGATGCTGAAAGATCACAGAAATCAATTACATGTTAACACATATTCACATAGAAAACAGCTATTTTACATTAAAATAATATTTCACAATTTGTACTGTATTTTTAATCAAATAAATGCAGCCTTGGTGAGCAGAGCTTGGTGAGTTCTTTCTAAAAACAAATCTGTAGCTATAGACGCGTGTCCTCGTGAAAACAATCATAATGTAATTTATTCCTGTGTAATTCATTTTTTATGTTTTCATTTGGTTGGGGAGCAAAGAACACATATTTTGTGCATAAACATCAAATTATCCCTTCAAATAAAATATAGTACCAAAATGTTGATAAGTACTATTTGAATATATTGGCATTATTTAATTAGTGTAAAATCTACAATTACCTAACTGGTCATAAATGTACAAATTGGGCTTAAAATGTAATAAATATGTAGAATTTAGAATATATATATAATTTTGGGGATATTTTTTTTTTTTCCAATGATAAGATTTTTGGCATTATTTTTTATGTCAATTTAAGTACATTTTCCTCCTAAAGGTACGGATACTTTACAATGTGATGTAAAAACATGATAATAATAAGGACCATTATTAATATTTGAGCATCATTTATAATTTATAATAATTGAGCAGCAAATCAGCATATTATTATGATTTCTGAAGATCATGTGACACTGAAGACTGGAGTAATGATGCTGAAAATACAGCTTTGATCACAGAAATAAATTACATTTTAATATATATTCACATAGAAAACAGCTGTTTTAGATTCTAATAATATTTCACATTTTTTACTGTATTTTTGATCAAATATATGCAGCCTTGATGAGCAGAAGAGACTCTTTCAACAACATTAGAAACACACACACACACACACACATATATATATATATATACTTGTTTGGAAAGTTTCACTCTGCAAGAACTTCTGTGGTTCTTCATAATTAGTTAGTCGAGTTCATCTACGGTCTAAATTCGTCAAGATCTATCAGCATGTGTCATCTGATAATAGAGTCTGTGGTGGGCAGAAGGTGTACATGAACAGCAGCTGTTAAGACAGGAAGTGCGAAACAGGAAATGGGCCCCTCTCACTCTGCTGGTGTTTGTTTTGTTGACTGGAGCCCAGTGGAAACTCAGAGCAGAGGTGCTGAAGGTGTGTGGTTTCACTGGGCAGCTTAAAGATACACCGACGAAGACAAAGATAGTCTGTATGACACTAATACTAGATCCAATCCTTCAGTTATTATAACACAAGATTCTGTTCAGTTCCTCTTCCTGTTCCGGACTGAAAAACTACAATATTTCTGATAATTCTATTATTAACTCTACTTGAAATCATACTTGCTGTGATTATACTCACCATAGCTGCATTTATCTGATCAAAAATACAGTAAAGGCGGTTATATTGTGAAATATTAATTACAAATATCAGTTTTCTATTTTAATGTTTTAAAAGTGTCACATGATCTTCAGAAATCATTCTAATATGCTGCTTTGCTGCTCGAGAAACATTTCTGATTATTATCAATGTTGAAAACAGTCATGCTGACGAATATCTTATTTAATATCATTTTATATTTATATGAATATTTATTTATTTTATGAATTACTGTCACTGTTGATCAATTTAATGCGTCCTTGCTGTATAAAAGTTTTAATATTTTTAAAATAAATGAACAAATAATATAAATTACTGTAAATAAACAAACTACTGTCACTTTTAATCAGTTTAATGCGTCCTTGCTGAATAAAAGTATTAATATTTTTAATGAATTAATTAAGTTAATTACTGTAAATAAAAAATGCTGCCACTTTTGATCAATTTAATGCGTCCTTACTGAATAAAAGTATAATTTTTTAAATAAAAAATAAATAATATAAATTACTGTAAACAAACAAATTGCTGTCACTTTTAATCAGTTTAATGTGTCCTTGCTGAATAAAAGTATTAATATTTTTAATAAACAAATTAATTAATTAATAAAGTTAATTACTATAAATAAAAAATTGCTGTCACTTTTGATCAATTTAAAGTGTTCTTATTGGATAAAAGTATTAATATTTTTAATTAATTAATTAATGAAGTTAATTACTGTAAATAAAAAAATGCTGTCACTTTTAATAAATTTAATGTGTCCTCATTGGATAAAAGTATTATTTTTTAAATAAATAAATTAAGAAAGTAAATTACTGTAAATAAACAAATTGCTGTCACTTTTGATCAATTTAATGAATGCATTCTTACTGAATAAATATTTTTAATTAAGTAATTAATTAATAAAGTTAATTACTGTAAATAAAAAAACATGCTGCCACTTTTGATCAATTTAAAGAGTCCTTATTGAATAAAAGTATTAATATTTGTAATAAATAAATTAATAAAGTTAATTACTATAAATTAAAAAAATGCTGCCACTTTTAATAAATGTATTGTGTCCTCATTGGATAAAAGTATTATTTTTTTAAATAAATACATTAAGAAAGTTAATTACTGTAAATAAAAAACATGCTGCCACTTTTGATCAATTTAATGCGTCCTTATTGCATAAAAGTATTAATTTAAAAAAAAATTAATTAAGAAAGTAAATTACTGTAAATAAATAAATTACTGTCACTTTTGATAAATGTAATGCATCCTTACTGAATAAAATCATCATTGTTTTTTATAAATAAACAAATAATATCTGTATATATGTATATGTATATATATATATATATTTGCATGATAGGACTAGGTGTTATGATTGAATTCTGCGTTGCTGAGTAAGGAAGTGTTGTGCGTCTGCAGTGAGTGACGGCGCTGACAGCTCGTCTCAGTGCACCTCCAGTGACGGCGTGAGCGTCCAGCATCATCCTGCGTTAGTGATGGAGAGCTACACCAGCGACAGAGGCTCGTATCGGTCCACACCGTCCCCGTCTCCTCCTAACGTCACGTCCTCCGTCCTCTACCACAAAGAGCAGGAGTTCATCACAGCGGTGAGAGTCTCACTGAGCGAACACACACGCTCAAGAAAAGATTACTGAAATAATATAAAAGATCCTCCCTTACATCGAGAGAAAAAACTATTTCTATCCATTCAGATTACACAGTTTTAACAAATAATAAACTTCATGTGATGCATATCAATGCTAATTATTTAAAAAGCAATGATAGAGTCTGTCTTAAGATATGGAATTATTGCTTGGTTTGGGAGCTGAATGAGAGTGGCGGGAAAAATAAAGGAGATACAGACACACTCAGTTCTTTACAAGACATTTTTGAGTTGTGTACGATCCAGCAGGCCAACAAGATTTCACTGGACTCTTCGCATGTGTTAATATGATTTAAATGGGATTGTTTTGATGATGTAGGATTATAGAATTAGGACGGTTGTTGTATGTTGTATGTTACAGGCTTGTTCTGTGTTGATGTTGCAGCAGTTCTTTTATCTAAAACAAATTAAAAAAAGGGAGACAATAAATATTACCTTGACCTTTATATATTTATCAATCAATAAATCCAGTGTGTTTGAATCTGAAACATTTTGCTCTACAGCGAGACATATTTTTTTAACCATGTGCATACTTTTTATTTTAATAAATTTAGTTGTTTTCACAATGAACAGGTTTGTATGGAGGACCAAACCTGCAGAAGTTAAAAATGAAGGAATAAAAGAAGGAATAAATGAATAAACAAATGAATGAATAATAGGGAAATAAATTAAGGAAGGAAGGAATTAATAGGGAATTAAAGGAAGGAAGGGATAAATAAATTTAATAGGGAAATAAATTAAGGAAGGAAGGAATTAATAGGGAATTAAAGGAAGGAAGGGATAAATAAATTTAATAGGGAAATAAATGACTTGCTAAAACAAATACAATTCTTTTTTTAATTACATTTAGTCCTGAATTTATTTGTTTGTTACCTTTCTCCCTTTATTTGTTATTTTCTTTATTTCTCTTTAACCACATTTTTTTATTCTTTCAGTTTCTTCTTTCATTTATTTTTAATTATATATTAATGTTAATTCACTTTTGCTTGTTATTATTATATTGTTTATTATTCAAGGTTTAATATTATTTAATAATAATTTATTAATTTATTAATAATTTAAAATAAATAAAATTAAATGATTTAAACAAATTAAATAGATTCAAAGAGTTCATAATAATCTATGCCATGATTTTATTTATTTATTTGCTTATTTATTCAATAATCTGACCAGTTTCATTTCTGTATGATTGACAAATATGCATCACATTCAATTTATAAGTTTATGTTAAAACTGTGTAATCCAAATGCATGGAAATGTTATATGCAATTCAAATACATAAATCTTTAGGCCTAAATATTTTGTGTCAAGCATCACTATTACTGTCGTTCATGCTGAGTGATTTAAGCAAAGTGTTTAGACGTGTAACTGGTTCTGCACCGTTTCTTCCTCTTGTAGTTTATCTAACGTTAGTTTCGTCTGACGTGTTTGTTTTACCAGAGCAAGACTTCAGGTCTGTTAGGCCTCTCAACTCTGGTCTGAATCAAACGCTTCAGATCAGTAAGTAACTGTGTTTCCTGATAACGCTTGAGACTGACGCTGGTCTGAATGTTTCTGTCAGAGAATCCCTTTGTGTCGCGCTGCATGTGTGTGTTGGGCTTCAAGGGTCCTCCTGGTGATCAATATTCGGGGTTATTCTGAGCTTAATGTGACAGTAACCTCATCCTCAGGGAGTCTGAATGTGCTGAAGCGCGTTCACAGTAATGCATTTACAGTGGAAATCTACATGCATTTACATGCAGTTCATGTTTTTAGTAAAGCTCTTTTTTAGTTGTTTTAGTTTATCAAAAAAAAATGTCTGTTGCTTAAGCTGCAATATCGTCCTTTTGAGGCTGAAGCAATGGTTTTGCATTACTGATGCTCACTGAGGAATGAGTTGACGTCATTGTCATGTCACACATGCGATGCATGCACTTTATATTGAAAATAACCATCCGTTCCCCTGCGAATCACATGCACTGCAATGCATGTTGAAGATCCTGTGTGTCGAGCCTTATTTGTGTCAAGTTTTGACAAAAATTTAAATGCTTTTTGAGATAAACGAGTTGAAATGCTGATAAACAGTTGCATAAATGCTGTGAAATCAAGCAGCGAACTTATTCGTGTAGACTGAATGAGCTATGCGATTCCATGCAAAGATGCGTTCACACTGACAGCGATTCACAGCATCAAAGCAAAAGGAAGTCTTTTATTTGCAGTGACAGCTGACGATGTGCGAGCGATTTTTGATGATGCATCAGACGACTTTAAATTACACTGAGCAGAAACTAAGGTTGCACGATATTGTAAAAAAAACTGGCATTGTGATATGCAAAAATACAGGAATTTTTGTTTTTGTACTATATTTGCGATATGAAAATACAAAATTTATAGTTTTTCTACAGTATTTACGATATGAAAACACAGGAGTTATCGTTTTTCTGCAGTATTTGCGATATGAAAAAATACAGGAATTTGTGCTTTTCTGCAGTATTTGCGATATGAAAAATACAGGATTTTTTGTTTTTCTACAATATTTGTGATATGAAAAATACAGGATTTATAGTTTTTCTGCCGTATTTACGATATGAAAAAATATAGGAATTTTTGCTTTTCTGCAATATTTGCAATATGAAAAATACAGGAATTTTTGCTTTTCTGCTGTATTTGCGATATGAAAAATACAGGATTTTTGCTTTCTGCTGTATTTGTGATATGAAAAAAATACAGGAATTTTTGTTTTTCTGCAGTATTTGCGATATGAAAAAATACAAGAATTTTTGCTTTTCTGCAATATTTGCGATATGAAACTATACAGGAATTTTTGTTTTTCTGCAGTATTTGCGATATGAAAAAATACACGAATTTTTGCTTTTCTGCTGTATTTGCGATATATGAAAAAATACATGATTTTGTTTTTCTGCAATATTTGCGATATGAAAAAATACAGGAATTTTTGCTTTTCTGCTGTATTTGCTATATGAAAAAATACAGGAATTTTTGCTTTTCTGCTGTATTTGCGATATGAACAAATACATGATTTTTGTTTTTCTGCAATATTTGCGATATGAAAAATACAGGACTTTTTGTTTTTCTGCAATATTTGCGATATGAAAAAATACAGGAATTTTTGTTTTTCTGCAGTATTTGCGATATGAAAAAAATACAGGAATTTTTGTTTTTCTGCTATTTGCAATATGAAAAAATACAGGATTTTTTGTTTTTCTGCAGTATTTGCGATATGAAAAAATACAGGAACTTTTGCTTTTCTGCAGTATTTGCGATATGAAAAAATACAGGAATTTTAGTTTTTCTGCAGTATTTGCGATATGAAAAATACAGGAATTTGAGTTTTTCTGCATTATTTGTGATATGAGAAATACAGGATTTTTAGTTTGACTTACAATATTGACAATATTGATTTTTAAATAGCTATATTTGGAAAGAATTAATCATTCTAGAATGAGAGAGGCAAATTTCTTTGTGCATCTGCATAGAGAATAAAAATAACTTTAAGAAGAAAATTAAAAGTTAAAAAGATTTTTAAAATATAAAAAATATATATAAAAAAAATGTTGAAACAAAATCAAATCTCTTTGTGATTATTATTAAAAATATTAAAATAAGAAACCTATTGCAATAATGCTATTATTTTAAAATAAAAAATGAGTAATAAAAATAATACAATTGTACGTTGGAAAATGCATGCATGTGGGTAAATCTAGTTGTCTAATAAATAATTTAGCATTGTATATAAGGATTATTGTCGGCTTTGGTTCTTCTTTGGCTAAATGAATAAATGTAAATGGACACAATTTGACTGTTGCATTAATCCTTATTTCAAAATCAATTTTATTTTGATATATCATGCAACCAGCGGTACTCATGATCACTGTCAGTGTGAACGGCCTTTAATACACATCAAACTATTAGCAGTGACTTGCAGATCAACTTCTCTTTTGTTTTTCAATGCAGCTGTGAATCCATCGAGACGGAGAGACGGGAAAGCAGCGTTTGGACAGCGTTTGTTTTCGGACAGACGGAGATCAAATGCACTGAGACATTTCATCATTTCATAGACTGATAATCGTCCAGAGCCTCGCTGATGAATATGAATTCTGACTGCAGTGCAGAATAGAAGCTCCTCAGCAGTGCTGGTACGTTACAGGACCGAGGTCACAGATGTACATGATTTCAGGTGTTTTACTTTTACTTCTTTCATTCGGAGACTTCGGAGACTTCAGAGACTTCACCACTCGACATCTGACTCAGTATTTCTGACTGTACAGATAGCTGAATGATTTGAGTTCTGGACTACTAATACAATCCAGACAGGATTGCATTTTTATTAAGGATTGAGTCCGACTTTTTACTATGAAAATAAAAATAAAAGAGTAAATAAAATCAGATTGAATTTTGTGATTTATTTAAATGGTTCCCAACTCAAATGCATAAGTAACATACAGAAATAAGTCCTTTTGAATTACATTAATTCAATGTATAAAGATGGAAATATGTAAAAAGAAATAGTATCCAGCTTTACATCTAATTAAACACAATAAACAAATAAAGCTGTACCCGTTTTAAATCACCTTTTTTGGTTAATTCATTCCTCTCACACACACACACACACACACACATATAATTATTAATTATTATTACATTTTCTTAATATTTTGACTGATTATATTATATTAAAATAAATTAGATTAATATATATATATATATATATATATGTATGTATATATATATTCTTTATTATTTTTTTCTTTACATTTTTCAATAATTATATTAAAATAAATTATATATATATCAGCCGATTAAAATGTTCAATCTAATTAATTACATGGTGTTAATCTAATTAATCGCAAAATAAATTTGACTATAAAAATACCCACAAAAGATTATTTAAAGCTATTTTTGTGTCAAATGAGAAAGTATCAAGTAGACATTATAAATTGTAGCTTTAGAAAGAAATAGCCAATGAAGGGATGCTAATACTGGTATTATACTTACAATTATATTAATTACATTATAATTATAATATATAATATAAATTTATATGTGCATTAAATTAGTAAAGTAAATGCATTTATGATGTTACAAAAGGTTGCTATTTCACATAAATGCTGTTCTTTTAAACTTTCTATTCATAAATTTATTTATTCATTTATTTATTTATTTATTCATTTTGAATGCCATGCCAGCATCAAGGCTATTTTCATGGCGATCTCTGAATAAATTATACAAGGTATACAATTAACAAAAGGTTATAAAAGACATATCAAATCATCCAGATGTAAGACCATCTTTTTACTTTGAAAAAAAAAATATGTAGAAATAATATACAGCTTTACAGGAAATAAAAAGCTCAAATAACAACGTGTTTTTATTTGCTAATACATCACATTAAAGCCAAATCATCCAGATGTCCATCTTTTTACTTTGAAAATACATCTCTGAATAAAATTGTATTGAATTGCATTGTGCAGTTTATTAACTCAAATTCATAAGTAACATACAAAAAGAATTATTTTGTATTACATTAATTCAATGTATAAATGTGAAAATATGTACAGAGAAATGATATCCAGCTTTACAGCTAATAAAACACAAACACATAAAGCTGCAAGCAGCATTACTGCTTCACTTCTGCATTCATACAATAAACAAAACAATAATAAATGTATTTTTATTTGATAATAAGCCACATTAAAGTCAAATCATCCACGTTTAGCACGTCGTCTCTCTTCAGTCAATTTTTTTTTTGTGATTCCCGCGGCGGATCTTGACCGTTTTCAGCTTCATGCGGGAGGAGAATCTGCTCTTACTCACTGAAAATACTTCTGCTTTCTTTAGTTCTTTAATTCTATTCCTGTTGCTTGTGAGAAAGGCTGAGCTGAGGACTGTTAGATCACGTCGTCACTGTTTATGGTCACGCTTCTCTCTGTAAAACCAGTATATGAGCACCGCAGCGATGAGCATGTCCATCAGAGTCACACACAGCACCAGAACCTCCATCTGCAAGATCAAAACACACACACACACACACGCACACACACACACAAACACACACAAACACTGCTGTCAAAATAATGAGACTGCTTTAGTGCTCATCAGTGTGTAATGCACACATACACAACATTCACCTATATGGAAACACATGCCCATGCTAATTTGCGCATAAAAACCCATGCATGTACCTCTAACTATTATGAGATGTTTAAAAAAAAAAAA
>NW_015549608.1:423846-429295 GCF_001515605.1 Sinocyclocheilus anshuiensis
CACACACACACACAAACAAGCACACACAAACACACGCACGCACGAACACACACTTCATCTTCAGCTGACAACAATCAAGCTAATAAACCAACAAAAATTTCCTGGTTTGCCAACTTGAATCAATTATTACTTTTTAATCCTACAGCATCAATTTCATGAAGCCTGTAAAGCTCATATACAGCTTATATTTCACCTCACAATCAAAAGAAAGAAACGAAAGCCATTTTTTAAGATCATTAACATTCTTTATGCTTTTTTTTTTTTTTTTTTTTGTTAAGCATATTATTCCTACAAATTCTCACTGTAATGCAATGAAGATATAACACTTACATATTATTAATACATTATTTAAAATCAATTTTTAAAGAATATTTTAGATTTATTTAGGCTTTTTTAATGCATTTTGATAGAATTTGTTTCATTGCCTTCAATTTATGCTTATTTCAAATAAACAACCCATTGTATTACAGTAAATTTAATATGCTTAATTGTCATAAAATAATTTCACAATGCAAATAATCTTAATTGTCCTTAAAATAAGCTTGATATTCTTTGTGCAAAATGCATTTATTTATATTAATTCATAATAATGTATTTATTATTAAATATAATATGTATATATTATAAAATAAAGTAATATAATATTGATAATGAAATGCATTATAATAATTTGTTACAAAAATTATATATATATATATATACATTGACCTGGTTGTGTTTTTGTGAGATTCACACACTTTGTATTTGGTATCTTTCAGAAATTATAAATGTTGATATATGCATCTATTACTATCAAATTTGAAAACATGTTTTATGCATTTAATAAAACTCGATGCAAGAGTAAATGTGAAGTATAAATGTTCATAACTACAGGAATTGTTGATAATTATTAAGCATACCTTGTTCTGGATCATATTTCCACCTGGATGCAGGTCAACAATCAGGAGAATCACTCCGATCCCAGACACGACCAGACACACGATGTTAGCAATGAAGCAAGTCTGGAACCAAAACTATTGTTTGTACTTTCCAAAAATTGAATTTATTAAATATTTAAATATTCAAACGCACACACTAACCTGGAGAAGCTCGGGATGTTTGTACAGAAGATTAGACAAGATTCCAGCGAAGACAAACTGGAAGAAAAAGAGAAACTGATTTAGGTTGTTGCATCAGATGATGCACATTATCAATGAATATATTGATTATTTTCTGTAGCATTAGTGAAATGTGTCTCTATAACGTCTCAAAATCTAAAATGCGGTATTTTATCATGAATGTATTCCTGCATGAACTGCACAGTGAAATACATTGTCAAGCAATTACAGCAGAAGGAATGAAGCTCACCATTATTCCAGTAATGATGGGAACTCGGAATAAAGTCAGGAAATTATCATCGATCCCGAAAGACACTGCAAATACAACCCCGATCCCAAAACTCAGGATCCCACTGGACGACTGAACGGCCTACGGGTGAAAATAAAGCACGTTTACAATTATTGAAACATGACCAGCTTAGAATTTTCACAGTAAAAATTCTACAGGATCTACTGAAGAACATGTCTAGGTCATATTATATTCCAAAATCAAAAGAAAGAAAAAGGAAATTATATTTTGCATAAAGCTTACTTTTAGGATTGTGACATTATTTTCAGGACATTTAAAGAAAGTTTACTTTTAGAGACAAATCCTCACCATAATGCAATAAAGATATTTTATTTACGTTTTATTAATACATTATAAAAGTGTATTCATGAGTTTAAAGTATTTTTTAAGTTTGTTTATACATCCTGCTAGAATTGATTGTACTGGATTTAATTTATGCCAGTTTAAATATTAAAAACCCATTGAATTACAGTAATTTTTATATGCTTAATTATGAAAATAATGTCACAATGCAAGGAATTTTAACGGTCCTTAAAACAGGCTTGATTTTCTTTATGCAAAAAATATATAATTGTATTTTATTTATTATAATTGTTCAAATTTATACAATATATTTTCTTTTTAAAGCATATTTTCCCTAAAAAAACTTATCACTGTAATGCAATAAAAAATACATTATATTTTATTATTAATGCATTATTTAAAATATGTATTTATATAATAATAATAATAATTCATGTACACTGTATACCAAAAATAAAAATACTGGACATTTCCGTTAACCCTAAAACACAGCAAAATGGACAGCAAAATTCAAAATACAGGTAAGAAATATACTGTAAGTACATTGTGCCCTAAAAATGCATTCATGTATACCAACAAAACTAACATTTATGTGTTAAATTAAGCAGAAATAGATCTTTAAGGGAGCAACTGCAGGTCACTGGACATTTCTGACTGTAACACCTAAATCTAACCTTCAGTCTTCAGCCTGTTCTCACTTTGTGCTTCTACAAAACACTTAACCAAAAGCACCTAGCAATGTCCTAGCAACCTTTGTTTTGGCAAATATTGATGGGCTCTTATAATATAATGGCAGTGAATGTGTCGAGTCTCACGGCGCAGGTGGCCGGTCCCTTCCTGAGGAGCCGCTGCAGCGCCGGCACGGGGCCCGGCAGAACTTCACTGGCCCGGTAGTACTTGATGAGTGGCCCTTCATCATCATGTCTTCCTCCCGCCGAGTCCTCGTGTCTCTGAATGTCCATTTCAATATCTGCCCTGGCCATATTCTGACAATAAACACACATACAAGCCATAAAACACATTAGAATTCATTCCCACACTCGAATATTTCAACACACAGTTTACTGACGGTTTTTCCATTACTTTAACTTATCAAAATAACCAATTTCAACTTCATTTTTTTTAATTATAAGATCCCAGACACAAGATTCAACTAGATTTTCAGTTTAATATAATTTAACTTGCAGTGACTTATACAGCCAATTTGATTCAACTTAAAATGTTTAAAAAGTTGCAACGTTTTTTTTGTTGTTTTTTTTTTACAGTGTATTACAAAAAAAAAAGTCTGCTTTCTGTTGTATATTTCATAAATATTATAATCCAAGAAATTAAATGCTTGGCAAATGCATGAATTGAATAAGTAGAAGTCTCATGTTGTAAATATTTGTAAATATGCATGAAACCCTCATTAAAATACGCTGTAAAAATTATATAATCAATAAGTCAACATGTTTTTCCATTACATTAACTTATCAAAATTAGTTAACCATTTTAAACTTCATTTTTTAAGTTATACAAGATTCAACTTGAGTCAGTTTAATATCATTTAACTTGCAATAACTCATACAGCCAATTTGATTCAACTTAATTTAAGTTGCAACTGATTTTAACCATGTATTCAAAGAGTTTTACAATCTGCTTTCTTTGTATATTTCATAAATATCGTAGTCCAAGAAATCAAATGTGAAGCAAAAGAATGAAATCTGTAATTTACTGTTTGTAAATATGCATAAAATCTTCATTAAAAAAATACTGTAACTCATAAATGTAACCAATTGCAACTTAATCTTTTATGAGATTAAATCTGATTTTTTTTTTTGAAGTAAGTTTAATATAATTTGTTGGAATGACTTTGATTCAACTTAAATTAATTTGCAACTGATTTCACAAAATAGAAAGTACATTTGCTTCATAAGAATTATAATCCAAGAAATCAAATGTTGGGCAAAAGCTAATAAAACACAATATGAATTAAACAGAAGTTGTAAATAAGCATGAAACCCTCATTGAAATACATTCATGCATCTCGTTTAGGATTCTTCGTGTTCTTCCATTCAACCACCAAGCATTTTAATTTCATAAGCAGTTTTGGCTTTAATGTTCAATCTAATCATTATAATATAATCCTACATCTTCTGAATATATGCTATAATATTTCTATAGAAATGCACATAAATGCAAAGTTACTGAGCGTCTTACCGAGCCGAGTCTGTCTTCCGTATAATAGTGGAGAAAAGATCATGGTGTCACTTCAGTGTTTTTTTTTTGATACCCAACAAGCCACTTTCATGTGGTTGGTCAAAAAAAAAAAAAAAGGAACTGTGATGTGAGAAATGATGATGTGAGCGTTTGAGCTGCGCTTCTCGAAGAAACTTCTGCTATCTGAACACACAAACCTGCAGAAGCTCTTCATCTGGACTTCAGTTTATCCAGCGGGTAAGGCATTTTTAGCACTAAGAGACTCTAATAAAACACAAAACCCTCTTACAGAAGAATAGAGTGAGATTCAGAGAATGTGGCTGATGATTTGCCATCAGGATCTGTATGTATGTTATTAGGTCTTTCAGAGGAATGAATCTGGGTTTATTCACTGTATTATAAGTTGCTGAATTTACCCCAGACTTCCTGTATGCAGAGTTAAAATGGTCACATTCTGTAAAGTGTGGGTGGGTCGAATCACTTTTCATACTTTGTTGAATAAAATTCCTAAATATTAGTTGAAGTGTGTTAAAATGAAGTGTGGAGTTGTTTGGCAGAGTGCTAAAATGCGAGAGTTCCAAGAAGGAAGCAACTGACTGACACTTGTTTTTTTAACCCAGACAAACACCAAGTTTTAAAAAAGTTCCCATTATAGTTTATGAAAACGTTATTTCTCTGAACATTCAAACATTCTTTCTTCTTGCTTCTGCGAATGTTAGTGAAAACATTAAATGTTACATTTTAGAATTTTGCAAACATTATGTTACTTTTGAATGTTCTCGGAACATTCCGAAACTAGTAACATTTGAAAAGCGTCAAAGTAACGTTTAAAAAAGTAGCAACGTTTAATTAAGGCGAGACACTGCAGGTGAATAGGGTAAAAAAAATAACTAATAGTTATGGTCTTACTTACCCAGCTGATTGATTACATTGATAATTGCAAAAAAAAATTTGTATTACAAGTTATTTAAAATGTTCGATTTAAATATGCAAATGAGTCATTATTTAATGAAATATGCTCTAATTTGCATACATTTCTAGTACAAAAATCTAAACACTGAATGATGTCAGTTTCAAAATTCTTGTTTAATTCTTTTTGACATATTAGAGTCAAAAGGGAATTTTGGGTATCTCATTTTTGTCACTCATGTCATAATTCAGAAAATGCTTAGAACGGACAGAAAACACTATATTTTCACAATTTTGGGGGGAATAAAATGTTGTATATAATGAAGCAAATTATATATGAACAAATCCCTCTGTAAAAACCTTCAGGAGATAGACAGGAATACAAATGTAAAGTTTGGTGTGTGTGTAAGTGCTACTGAAGTGGAGATTTATGGCTCAGTGTTGGAGAAAAAACTCATTTTGAGAAAACGGCCTTTAAAAATATGTATTGTAATTGAAATCTATTGACACAAATAGATAAAGTGCTATAAAAGAAACACTTAACAGTGTCTTTTGGGTGTTTTCTTTCCACTAGTCTGAAAAAACACTTTATGAAAAACCAAAAAGCCCAAAATCTCAAACTTGACACACTCTAAAAAAATTCTGGGTTAAA
>NW_015549608.1:429320-442358 GCF_001515605.1 Sinocyclocheilus anshuiensis
GTGTCAAGTTTGAGATTTTGGGCTTTTTGGTTTTTCATAAAGTGTTTTTTCAGACTAGTGGAAAGAAAACACCCAAAAGGCACTGTGTTTTTGCCTGCAGTGTCTCCCCTTAAAAAAGCTACATGAGTAAAAACATTTAAGAAAAAATGTTCCATGAATGATGCATAAATGTTTTTGCACTAATGTTTTGGTAACACTTTAGTATAGGGACCAATTCTCACTATTAACTAGTTGCTTCTTAGCATGCCTATTATTAACCCATTGGCTGTTTATTAGTGCTTATAAAGCACATATTCTACATTTATAATCCTACCAAATACCCTAAACTTAACAACTACCTTACTAAATATTAATAAGCAGCAAATTAGGAGTTTATTGAGGCAAAAGTCATACTTAGTGGTTTGTTAATGGCAAGAATTGGACTTTAAAATAAAGTGTGACCATGTTATTAAAGACTTTCTGTAAAGGTTTGTTCATAACTTTGAGAGTTCTTCCATGCCTCTTGTTTTGGGGTGGAGAGATGCGCTACACGTTTAAGCCGGATGATTGTATGGTCATCAACATTCCTCTGGGAAACCTCAGGAACATGAGAGACGGCCAGCTGATGCCTGAGAAATTCACCTGCATCTTCAAAGACGCTTACAAGGTCTTTCTGAAAGGACGACCAAAGGAACTCGGGGTACGTACCACATTTAAATGCACAAATTACTTTATTTTATGATTTATTTATTTATTTCACAATTTTTTACCTTTGTTATTCCATAAAAACTGTGGATATCGATGCAGTTGTTGTGTTTCCTTCACATTGGTGTGTTTTTTAGAGTTTAGTTTCAGTTTAGTATCTGCAGAGAAACTAGACAGTAGTTTATCAGATGTTAAGAGAAAATCGACAGGAATTAGTCAGTTTCAGTGATATTTTTGGCCTGAATGCGGGTTGATTTGTGACCCTGATTCCACACCCATGAGCATTTATATGTTATCATTTTAAATAACTATAGAGATTTCCATCAAATATACACATACTACTTTACTGTCTGTTCAGAGAAAATAAACGAGAATTCACTTCAGGCGATTTGTATTTGAGACATTTCAGTGGGATTTTTGTACTGAATGCTGTACAAAACTTAATTTGAAAACTCAATCTGATGATTATTCGTCACATATGGAAGCCTGTTTCCACCACTCAATAAAAATAAAAAAGATTTTTTTTTTATCTCGGAATTCTGACTTCTTTTCTCAGTTATAAAGTCCAATTCTGAGGGGGAAAAAACACTGAAAATTTTCTTACAATTGTGAGTTTATATCTCAAAATTTTGACTTTATAATTTGTGGTTGCATGTTATAAAGTCAAAATTGCGAGATATAAACTCGCAGTTTGCAATTCAGGTTTATATCACGCAATTACTGACCTCGTAACTTGGAATTGCGAGTTTATATCAAAGTTTTTGTTTATATCATGCAATTCTGAGAAATAAAAATCAGAATTGTGAGAATTTTTTTTTAGAAATGTGAGATTGCAATTACCTTTATATATATATATATATATATATATATATACATTTTGTATTTTTTATTTTATTTTTTTCAATTCAGTGCAGAAACAGGCTTCATTGAATATGCTACATTTTTTTAAGGTAAGTGGTTGCAATCAATGTATTTTAGCTACATTTAAATAAACAAATTTAGTTGACTAACGTTCAACATTTTTAAATTTATTTAAACGTAGCTAAAATAAATTGTTTGCAACCACTTACCTTAAAAAAATTAGAATCATTTTTTTCAGTGCATAGTCACATGATCAATGACATTCATTTATTTACATTTCATTAGTCACCTAGAAATAATGCCTAACAGAGTCTAACAGATTTTTGTTTTACACTTTATGCAGGATTTTAATGGAGAACTTCTGATCTCAGACTGTTTTATTATTATTTATATGAATATTTCAGGTCGCTCAGCTCAGCATCGGAGTGTTTGTCATTTGCATCGGCAGCCTCATTGCTCTTGAATACGGTCCGTCTCATCTAGTGTACACCCTACCTAGTGCCCTGGTGAGTCTGCATCTATCACAGCTCGTTCTTGAACTTTCATCAGTGTAAACACACACATCTGAACATTCAAGATGATACTGTATCTGTGCTGAAGTCTGTTTTAAAAATCTATCTTTTAGTTCATTGCAAGTGGCATTCTGACATTTACAGCTGGAAATTCTCCATTCATGCCAGTGGTGAGTGATCAGAGGACAAATATTGTTCATAACCTTTTATTTGATCATGCTTGAAACTGAATTTGATGATTTATCTCCTGAAAGGTGAAGCTGTCCTTCGCATTCAACATTATCAGTCTTTTCTGGTCCATCGTAGCTATAGTTCTCTGTCCAATATTAAATGAAGGACATCCGGGTCCGGTAATTTGTGATTGTTCATAACTTCATAACTTATTGAAGCCAGAGTTGCAGAAATGTCCATAAATCTCATTCATTTCTTTCATTTTACAGCCTAACAGCCCAGATGCCAGTAGAAAGGTACGCTACAGCAAACATGCATATGCACACACTTCTGAGCTGGTGTTGATTTTCAATCGTCAGTCGCTGATTTGTTTTTCTCCAGATAAAATTGTTTGTGGGGCTGAAGGTGGTGATCAGTGTGTTGTGTGGCTTCGAGTTGATTCTGGCTCTGATTCTGATCTACTGGGAGAGTAAAGCCGTGTGCCGAGCTCATTTCAACACTCTGGTAATTTAACCAATGCTTGAAAACAACAAAACACGCTGAACAATGTTCAAACGCACTGAAATCTCTTTTATTTTTCTTTGTCTCAACGCAGCCCTTGATCACCATCAAGCAAGAGGTTTGATTGGACGGGTGAGATCGAGGACAAATGACCCATTTGTGAACTGAACTTTAATTACATCTGAATTGAATGTATATATAAATGTTCGTTTAATGCCTTGTTTCTGTAGCTCAGCCAGTGTCAGGGTCATGGGTTCGATTCCCAGAGTGTGAATAGATCAAATGTTTAGCATGAATGCACTGTAAATCGCTGGATAAACTTGCTTGCCAAATGCATACATGTAAATGTGTACAATAAGCTTATAGTTTTCTGTGCATTTGCTCACTATTAAAGTACTGTTTTTAACCTCTCATCATCTGTCTGCGCAATACTGGATAACAATCAGTCAAACTATATTATATATATATAATATGTGATTTGTTTCTATATAAATTGCATTAAATATATTTAATTTTTATATTAATTATATAATTTAAATATACTATTTTTTATTTAAACATTAAATATAATTAAATTATAATAAATAATTTGATTATATATAATCAGTCAAGCTGCTATATCTGAAAATAATATACAATTTATATATGTATATTTTATTAAATCTATTCAATTTTATATTATATTTTATTAGATATTATGGATATTAAAATGTATATATATTTTAATATATAAGAATATTGATATTGAAGGATATTAAAATGTATAATATATCATTTATATAATATATAATATTTTATTATATATTAGTTATATAAGTTCATCTATTTAAATATACTATTTTTTATTTAAACATTAAATATAATTAAATTATAATAATTTGATTATATATAATCAGTCAAGCTGCTATATTTGAAAATAATATACAATTTATATGTAATTTATATACAGTGGGTACGGAAAGTATTCAGACCCCCTTCAATTTTTCACTCTTTGTCATATTTGGACACTTCAGTCGCACTTTGAATTAGATGCAAATCATTTATTGTGAAGAAACACACGTACAAACACAACATTTAAGAAAAAGATTAGAGAAACTGGCACAATCCTCTCCATGCAAAATAAAATTGTAAATGCAAATGTGGTTTTTAAATTTGTTTAAACTAATTTAAATAAGAAAAAAAACACTTTATGCTATTTTTTGGGGGCCCGTAAACATTTCTGATTTACGTAGCTAGGCTAAATGGACGATTTTCGCGTGTCATTTAGTTTATACGGTGTTATCCGCCGCGCGTCGGGTGGTTCTTCGCCTCCACGTCGTGCATTCAAATCGTCTAATGCACAGCTAGCCGTTGATTATCCCTTACATATACAGTTCTGCACAAGTTTACATACCCCTTGAAGAATATGCAAAATGTT
Source organism: Sinocyclocheilus anshuiensis (assembly GCF_001515605.1). Taxonomy (NCBI): domain Eukaryota; kingdom Metazoa; phylum Chordata; class Actinopteri; order Cypriniformes; family Cyprinidae; genus Sinocyclocheilus; species Sinocyclocheilus anshuiensis. The sequence continues at coordinate 433,467 of NW_015549608.1, forward strand.
CATAATTTTCACGAATTCATGAATCGGGATCATGAAAATTGCATGTTATTTTTTATTTAGTACTGTCTTGATTAAGCTATTTCACAAAACATGTTTATATATATATATGTACTCCACAAGACAAAATATGAACAGAATTTATAAAAATGACCCCGTTCAAAAGTTTACACACCCTTGAATATTAATACTGTGCGTCATTTCCTGGATGATCTACGACTGTTTTTATGTTTTGTGATAGTTGTTCATGAGTCCCTTGTTTGTCCTGAACAGTTCAACTGCCTGCTGTTCTTCAGAACAATCCTTCAGGTCCCATTTTGAGCATATTTTGCATATTTGAACCCTTTCCAACAATGACTGTATGATTTTGAGATCCATCTTTTCACACTGAGGACAACTAAGGGACTCATACACAACTATTACAAAAAGGTTCAAACGCTCACTGATGCTCCAGAAGGAAAAAACGATGCATTAAGAAAAGAACCACCAGCTCAAACAGGAAAGGCGTGAAAGGTGTGTTCGATTTGAGAAGTGACTAATTATTCTGGTCAGATACTTTTGGGCTGCCACCAACTGAGCAACTGCCGTTAAGATAAATTAGTACCATCTTATTCTCTAAAGCGGGGTGCCCAAACTCGGTCCTGGAGGGCCGGTGTCCTGCAGAGTTTAGCAAATTGTCCTTATTTTGTCTTCTGGGAAACACGTATGTATTTATGTAGCTCCTGAAGTGCAGTACTAAATGAATAAAATATGATCTTTAATCAAAAATAAGAAAAATGTACACATCATCTTGTTCAAAAGTTTTTGTGGTATTTCTGTACCTGAATATTATGGTTATACCTGAAAAACCTAAAGCACAGTTTATTTGTATCTTTTTGTTGTATTTGTTTGTGCCGTTGCTTGTCATTTATCTGTTCTTATTTTATTACTGACTGTTTACTTGTCTTTTTTAGTTAAAATAAATTAAATTCAGAGTTTGAAATCAAAGTTCTTTTTAAGAATCTTCCTCACAATATAAATATGAATCAACAACATTATAAATAGTAAAACACAAATACACCGGGTGACGAAACATTTAGGTTGGACGATTGTAGTTTGAAAATATGTCTAAAAAAATCCCCTCAAATTAAAAAATCCCCCCCATTTTCCAAAACGAAATTCAGGCCCTGCCCATAAAGACAATGACTGAGAAAATAAATATTATAAACAATAGGATAAAAATTACAAATTATATCCATGTTATCCATTCATTTTTCTTTTTTCTTCTATTTTTATTTTTCAATTTTTTCCGTTTTTATTTTCTATTTACATTTCTTCTATTTTTATTGGTTTTATTTTTCTATTTTTATTTTCTCCTTTTTTATTTTTCTCCTATTATTCCTTCCTTCTATTTTCATCTGTTTTTTCTTTTTAACTGGTCTTATTGTAAACAATTATGTGCACAAACAAAATCTGTGCATTTATCAAAACTGACTTTGCAATCTTTAATCGAAATTTCATAAGTTGCTCTTCTGCGCTGTAAACGCTTGCCGTTTGTCATGTATGTGAGGCTCGCTGCAGTTCAGCACGGCTCACCTTTTACAATCGAATTAAAAACAGATGAATAAAATCAAGTCCGTCCTACTTTTTTTTTTTTTTCTTGTTTTCAATTTCAGTTGAAAATACAGTACAACCTCTGTTTCATGCCGACTTTAAGATATTTATTCTTAGATATAACTGACATGAAAATTCACCTTTTTTTTCTAAATGCATGTTATTGATCTTATTGTGAACGGTTCATCCATTATGCATTTTGTTTAGTTTTTTTTACTTGATCTTCCAGTGAAAACATCGGACTCCCCTCTAATGCATTTGCAAGACTTCTCCAATCATTTATCTGCTCAAACTCCGCCCCTTTCTTGAAATCCACTGCAATCCACTCACAATATGGAAGAAAATCTGTTGCAACTTTCATCTCATTGCAACATTACGTTTTTTTGTCCATTTCGTGACTGCCGTCATCTGACGATGATGTGTTTGCTTGGGTGAAAACAGAAGTGGTAGTTCCCACGCTGTCGGTTTCAGACTCTTTCAACAGCATTGTCAATAGAAGAAAAATGATTTATGTTTTCAAAATGTCAGGAAGCTATTTTCCTGCAGTGTAATTACACACGTTCATTCTTTGTGTTCAGTTGTGTGACGCGTCTGACTGCATCTTCTGGTGTGTGTGTGTGTCTGTGTGTGTCTGTGTGTGGCTGTGTGTGTGAGAGTGTGTGGCTGTGTGTGTGAGAGTGTGTGGCTGTGTGTGTGTGTGTGTGTGTGTGTGTGTGTGTGTGAGAGAGAGTGTGAGTGTGTGGCTGTGTGTGTGAGAGTGTGTGGCTGTGTGTGTGAGAGTGTGTGGCTGTGTGTGTGAGAGTGTGTGGCTGTGTGTGTGAGAGTGTGTGGCTGTGTGTGTGAGAGTGTGTGGCTGTGTGTGTGAGAGTGTGTGGCTGTGTGTGTGAGAGTGTGTGGCTGTGTGTGTGTGTGTGTGTGAGAGAGTGTGTGTGTGTGTCTCTGTGTGCGTCTGTGTCTGTGTGTGTGTGTGTGTGTGTGTGTGGTGAATTGTTTCAGAGTGTGACCGCATGTTTCTGTTGCAGAGATGATGGAAACACTGACAATAACCTGTGGGTGGGTCTCATCCTGGTCATCTCCTTCTTCTTGGTCATCAGCGTTCTCGCCTTCCCCAACGGTAAGAGTCGTGATGTCGCACTGAAGAGCTCCGTGCCCAGCATGTTTGGCCTAAAGTGTTTTATGATCATGGTCACACATGTGATCGGCTTCATAATAGGACCACAACAGATGATTAGTTTGATAATCAATGAATCTAATGATTATGTGAATGATTAATGGTCAGAGATTTCACTGATCAGTCAGTAGGCTTAGATCGATTATTCAGCTTTTGCGAAGTTAAACTATTGACTTATTCATATTCTAACTAATAAATAAAACACAGTAATCACTTCAGCTTTGTAAAATGTCAAACAATTATATTGCTATTACAGTTGTATTACCATTATGTAATTACAATTATTCTGTTTTATATATATTAAAATATATTTTAAAAAATTATATTATAATTATGTAAAAAAAAAAATATATATATTTTGTAAACAATATACATATATAATTAAAAAAAAATATATATATATATATTTTTTACAATACAAATATTTGGCACACAAAATGAGATGACAAACAGACGTTCTTAATTTCTTTCAGCAAGTTAACATTCATGCTAGTAAACATTTCTCATTTATTTAGTTTAACTTTATGTACTAAAGTATCTAAAACTGAAATAAAAATGAATCAAAACTATATATAACATATATATTACATATTAAAAAAAGACAAAAACACAACAAAATTAAGCTTTAATTAAATTAAAATGTTTTAAAATAAATTTATTTATTTTTAAAATTAATTAAATAAAAAAATAAAACACAATTCTATTGAACCCAATTATTGTTAATTTTTTGTGAAGTTTTATGGATTTAAACGATTAGGCTTGCTTTTTGGTTATTTAAAATTAAGTCAAACCATTAAAACAAAATTTGGAAAAATATAAATCGGACAAGTTTTAGAAAAATCATTTAAGATGAAGGACAAATTTCATTAAAAAAACAACAACAAAAAAACTAATTTCTTTGGACGCTGTTATTGTCGGAATTTTAATAAAATATCTGTGCGAACCAAACTATCACTTTTTCGTCATTTTTGTGTTTTAATTAATTTATGTATTTAATTAAATTTTTTATTTTATTGTAAATAATAAAAAGATATAACATTAGTTAGCTTAACACTGGAGAGCTGCTTTATAGCAGACAATCAAGTTGCAATTCTAAATGAAAGCGACACTGACACGTTTTTTCATGTTTAATCTTTAAAGCAATCGATTGCATAAAGCACTATATAAATGCACTATATAAAACGTATAAAACACTATATAAATGCACTATATAAAACGTATAAATGACGTCGGGAGTGACCGACTGAAAGGGAACTGCTGTTTTCTACTTTTTACCTCTAAATGAATAACGACAACAGACTTTGCTGTGAGTTGCTCAGTACAGTCTTGCACTACAGCGCCACACTGGTCAAACCGCGTTACTGCAGGCCCTTACTTTACCTCATATGAGACGATTCAAATATTTGTCAACATTTTTTATTGTCGATGACGTCGACTAATCGTTCATAACCTCTCTGTCTCTTTTCAGGTCCTTTCACGAGACCCCATCCAGCAATATGGCGGATAGTGTTCGGTGAGTGGATCAGACGCTTGTTTTTGAAGCCTAATAATAAACATGAATAGAGGATGAAAGGGCAGGTCTGAGTGGTTGGGTTTGTAGGTTGGCGTGCTTCCTCTTTCTGAAGGGTGTGGTTGTGTGCTTATGTGGTTGTGCAGGGTTGAGTGTGCTTTACTTCCTCTTCCTGGTTTTCATCATCTTCCTGAACTGGGAGCAGGTCAAGTCTCTCATGTTCTGGCTGGATCCCAATCTGCGCTACGCCAAACGGGAAGCCGACGTCATGGTCAGTGATGACCTAGTTCTGTTGTTAAAGGAACAGCTCACGAATGCATTATGTTCAAAAATATTCACAAATCAGCTTTATATATTTTATTAGTAAAACTAAAACCATAAAAAAATTGCGACTTGACATAAAATAAACATGAACTGAAATACGATATTTAAAAAAAATGTAACTTCTTTTATTTCAACTAGTTGCCAAGGAAACATTTCTCAATTTAATTTAACTTAATTTGATATACTAAAATAACTGTATAATATTTTAGATATAAATTATAAATAAAAAAGACATATTAAAAAAAGACAAAAATGCAGAACTAAATTATTGAAGCTTTAATTAAATTAAAATTATTTGTCAATGCATTTTTTTATTTTAAAATTATTTAATTAACATTTATTGTTGAATAAGGTTTATGAATTTAAATAATTAGACATGTTCTTTGATTATTAGAATTAAGTCAAACCATTAAAATATATCAGTAATAAGGCACATTTTAGAAAAATAATTTAAGATGCAGGATGAATAATAAAAAAAAAAACACACATTTCATTGGGTCCTATTGTTGAAAATTGTATAAACTATTTTTTACAATTTAATATTTAAAAAAAATACTAATAAAATATTTTTATAATGTAATATTTCAAATAATAATAATAATTTAATAAAATACATGCTTTTTAAAAATGTAATCAATTTATTTGATTTTTAAAATTAAATACAGAATCCAGTAAAATTAAAATATGGAATGAATTTAGAAAAAATAATTTAAGATGGAGGACACATTTGAGAACATAAAAAAATATTAAATTAAATTATTTTTCATTATTAAAATTAAATCAAACCATTTGATTATTAAAATTAAATTAAAACAGTATCCAGAATTATTATTATTATTTTTTAATAATTTAAAATGGTGGACAGATTGAGAACATAAAACTTATTCAGTTTAATGTAGTTACACCCAAAATAGCAACTTTAGCGCATGCTAAATAATAAATTAAATGCTTTTTGATTAAATAATCAAAAAGCATGAACTGATTTTAGCTGGAAAATTGTCTCTTTGTTATTGTCCACTGTACAGCTGCTTTGACACGATCAGTATTGTATAAAGCGCTGTATAAATAAAGGTGGCTTGACTTGAAGTGTCACTGCGGTGATGATTGACAGGAGTATGCCGTGAACTGTCATGTGATCACCTGGGAGCGAATCCTCAGCCACTTCGACATCTTCGCCTTCAGTCATTTCTGGGGCTGGGGAATGAAGGCTCTGCTGATCCGCAGCTATGGACTGTGCTGGACCATCAGCATCACCTGGGAGCTGACCGAGGTGAAGGCCTCACACTTCGCTCTCACAGCCATTCATAGAAGAATATATGTGACCCTGGAGCACAAAACCAGTCTTAAGTGTCAATTTTTTGAAATTGAGGTTTATGCATCATCTGAAAGCTGAATAAATAAGCTTTCCATTGATGTATGGTTTGTTAGGACGATATTTGGACGAGATACAACTATTTGAAAATCTGGAATCTGAGGGTGCAAAAAAATCTAAATATTGAGAAAATCATCTTTAAAGTTGTCCAAATGAAGTTCTTAGAAATGCATATTACTAATCAAATATATTTACGGTAGGAAATTTACAAAATATCTTCATAGAACATGATCTTTACTTAATATCCTAATGATTTTTGGCATAAAAGTAAAATCTATAATTGTGACCCATACAATGTATTGTTGGCTATTGCTACAAATATACCCCAGAGACTTAAGACTGCTTTTGTGCTCCAGGCTCACATATGATGTTTCACAGCTAATGACCACTTGATTATGTTTGCCAGAAAATAAAAGGAATTGTTACATTTTCATTTGATTACTTTTTAAGAGATTAAACAAATTGTTTTCAACAGGATTAATTCATTTGATTGCCACTCTTTTCGATAATAAATTTGTATTAAATCATAAAACACAGAATACAGAGAAATTAAACACAGAATTTACTTAATGATAAGAAATTAATAATAGTAATAAAGAAAGTTATTTTACTTCAACTAGTTGCCAAGGAAACATTTCTCATTTTTATTTAGTTTAAATTGATGTACTAAAATAACTAAAACTAAAACTGAAATAAAAACTAAAACTGAACTGAAATAAAATAATATAAGGAACAATATAGACATGTTAAAAAGGACAAAAACACAACAAAATAATTAAACCTTTAATTAATTCAAATAAAATTAATTTATCTTAAAATTAATTAAATTAAATATTTAAACCAACAGCACAGAATGTCTAAAAAAAAGATAAATAAAAAATAAAACACCTTTCATTTCTCATTTTCATTTAGTTTAACTTGAAGTACTAAAATAACTAAAACTGAATTAAAAATTAATAAAAACTATATAGACACATTAAAAAAGCCAAAAACACGCAACAAAATTCTTAAAGATTTAATTATATAAAAAAAAAAAATTTAATTTTTTTTTTTTTCAAAATTATTTAATTCAATTAAAAATTAAAACAGACAACACATTTCTAAAAAAGCCAAACCATTAAAATGTATCAGTAATAAGGCAATTTTAGAAAAATAATTTAAGATGAAGGGTGAATTAAAAAAAACACATTTCATTGGGCCTTATTGTTGAAAATATTATAAAATATTTAATACAATGTTAATTTAATCATATTTAATAAAAACATGCTTTTTAAAATTAAATCAAACAATTTGATTTTTAAAATAATAATATTAATATTAAAACCAACAACACAGAATTTATTTAAAAAAAAAAAAAGACATAAATAAATTAATAAATAGAGCACCTTTCATTGGGCCGTATTATTGTTGAAATTTTAATAATATTAAAACGGAATTTTTGGGATAAAATAAAATTTGATATTGTTCAGCAACTGGCTCCAAATAATTACTCTCATTTTAGTTTTGTTCAAAATCCAGTTTAGCAATCCCAGAATGCATTGTGAAATGCTCAGTGAAAAAAAAACACACAAAAAAAATACGCATTTAAAATGTAGGATGAAGTCAGAGTTGATCAATATTTCTCACTTCATCCTTCATCACAAATATTTTTTGTTATAGTGAGTCTGTCTCCAAATTGTATAGTGAGAAATATTGATAAATATAATTAAATACAAATAAATAAATATTAATTCAATTATTATGTATTAATAATAATAATTATTATTTATTTATTATTATTATTATTATTTATTTAATTATTAAATACAATTAATTAAAATAAATACCACAATATATTAATAAAATTGTTAAAACTACTTAAGTTAACTTCTTAAAAACTGCTTCTTACGACTTCTCTTTGTTCGTTAGAAACATGCTAATGACAGAAACTGCCAAAATAATTTGTGGGTCGACGAGACACAATAACTCGAGCAATCTCTCCACGCAGCTCTTCTTCATGCATCTTCTTCCGAATTTCGCGGAGTGCTGGTGGGATCAGGTCATTCTGGATATCCTGCTGTGTAACGGCGGAGGGATCTGGCTGGGAATGACCGTCTGCCGCTTCCTGGAGATGCGCACGTATCACTGGGCCAGCATCAAGTAAGAAACCACTCTAACACTGCTTCTGAGAGCGTCTGGCAGAGACTGACCGAGCTGAACGAGTGTGTTTGTGTTGCACAGAGACATCCACAGCACCACGGGGAAGATCAAGCGCGCAGCGCTGCAGTTCACTCCCGCCAGCTGGACATACGTGCGCTGGCTCGACCCCAAGTCCTCCTTACAGAGAGTGACGGGAGTCTATCTGTTCATGATCATCTGGCAGGTCAGTCCGCTCGCATCTCTAGCAGCCAGTTAATCAAAAATAAAAGTAGTTAAAGTCTTATGAGTTAAATTGATTATTAAAGGGTTAGTTCACCCGAAAATGAAAATTAGACCATAAATTACTCACCCTCAAGGCATCCTAGGTGTATATGACTTTCTTCTTTCAGACGAATCCAGTCGGAGTTATATTAAAAATTGTCTTTGGTCTTTCAAGCTGTTTAATGTAGGGCTGAACGATTAATTGCATTTGCGATAATATCGTGATATGAAAAAACACGATTTTTTCAATCACAGGGGCTGCGATTACACTCGGTCACGTGACACGCGAGAGTAAAGAGGTGTGTTCCACTTGAAGATCGATCGGTGTATGACATCAAAGTACGGCGAGAGAAAGCATAAGGAGACGTCCGCGCTCTCGCTGCCGCAAGCTACATTAAAGTGATTATTACGTTTTGAATAACGCATCGATTCGCTATAGAAGGCCTCTGTTCACCCTCCGGAGCCGTGTGAGACACTTTTTTATGGATGGGCACTTTTTATTTAACTTATTTTGGACTGATGCAT
>NW_015549608.1:442421-442696 GCF_001515605.1 Sinocyclocheilus anshuiensis
GATGACTTGAGGGTAAGTAATTTATGGGCTAATTTTCATTTTTGGGTGAACTAACCCTTTAACACTTTCCCCGCCATTGACGAGTTATCTCGTCTTTTAGAAGAAAACACTTCCCCGCCAAAGACGAGTTTTCGAGTATTTTTTTTTCACTCGGGGGCACTATTACGCATCTTCTGAACGAGGACAAAACCTCCCGAACGAAAACACACGTGAACAGGATGGAGAAACGAGCGATCTCTTATGTAAACAGATGCATATGAAAAATAATGCGATCA
>NW_015549608.1:442921-443251 GCF_001515605.1 Sinocyclocheilus anshuiensis
TCCAGGAAGTGATGTAGGTATTGATGGAAGAGGTGTTGATGGATTATGCTTTGATAATCGTACTGAATATTATCCTGATGTAGTTTTTGATAAAAATTTGATTTTCTCACCTATGCATTCTTTATGAAACCTACCTATATTCAAGTATTGATAAAAAAAAAAGAATGATTTAAGCTAGAATAAAACTGATTTTTTTTTTTTGTTTAAAAGTAGAGGCTCTGATCTTTATTTTGGTGTATTGCATATTCAAATATCCATACAGCAAAATATACTGGAGGCCATCAAATTTGAGTGAAAATCATCAAAATCGCTGGCGGTGGCTGGCAACTT
>NW_015549608.1:443498-449383 GCF_001515605.1 Sinocyclocheilus anshuiensis
GGAAAGAGTTCAAGTTTACTGAATCTAGAAAAATTAAAACAGAAATCATGGAATTTGGGAAGAAGTGAATTGAACTGAAGTTGATTTAGTTTTGGTTCAAAACCTAGTTAGTTTAGCAATCCCAGAATACACTGTGAAAAACAAAACAATAATTAAAAATGGAGGACGAAGTTTTTTTTACATATTGAGTCGGTCTCTAAATTATATACTGAGAAATATTAATAAATATATTTAATCAAATACCAATTTATCAGTGTTTCTCATTTCGTCTTTTAATTTGTTTTTGCGTCTTGCTGAAAATTATATATATTTTAATTTAATTTAATTTAATTTTGTCTCCAAATTACATGGTGAGAAATATTGATAAATATAATCAAATACCAATTTGTCAATATTTCTCACCTGGTCCTTCACCATCATCATTTTTTTTAAGTCTGTCTCCAAATTATATAGTTATAAATATAATTAATTAGGTAACACTTTGCGATAAGTTTCCATTTGTTAACATTAGTTAACATGAACTAACAATGAAAAATACTTCTAAAGCATTTAGTAATCTTAGTTAATGTTAATTTCAACATTTACTAAATAAATGATTAAAATCAAAAGCTGTTTATATTTTTTAATGGACAGTTAACAGTGTTAACAGAGATGAATAAATACTGTAACACATGTACTGCTCATTGCTAGTTAATGTTAGTTAGTGCGTTGACTATCATCAATAGAACCTTATTATAAATTGTTACTATTAATTAAATGACAGGTAATATAGTTTATTAATCCAGTTATTAATTATAATTAATCCAATTAATCAGATACCACAATATAAAACTGCTTAAGCTAACTGTTTCAGTCTTTATTAGTCAGTGATTTTTTTTATTGTCCGCATCGAAGATAACTAGTTTAACCAGCTTTAACTAGTTCAGAAATGTGGGTCACATGAGTTCTCCTGAGAGACCGAAGCTCCGCCCCCCGAGCCGTTCTCTGTTGTGTGAGAGGAGGCCGGGCTCTTCTCTTCGCTCCCTACTGAGGGCCCTTTAAAGTGTGATTAAATGTCTTTGAGATGGGAATCGGAGGATTTTAAGTAGGTCAGGTTATAAAAACAGAACGACAGAATTTAATACTTGTATGATGTGCAAAATATGAAGGTTTTATATCAGATTTTCTGAATCTCAGCTGCTTATGGTTGCAAAATGTGAACTATATTATTTGATAAATGCAGCTATAAGGCTGGAAGATGTTAATATAATAATATAAATATACATAATCATGATTCTCTGGAGATCTGTGTACTGTAAAAACCTCTGTACAAATGAAATTTGTAGGTGTAAATATTTAAGGTTTAAATCATTTCAAAAACATTTTCGTTACTTGGAATAAAAGAATTGTTAACTTCATTTAACATTTTATTTCAGCTAGTTTCCAAGACAACAATTGTCTTTTTTTTTTTTTTTTTTTTTTTTTATGTACTGATCTGTGTACTGTAAAAACCTCTGTACAAATGAAATTTGTAGGTGTAAATATTTAAGGTTTAAATCATTTCAAAAACATTTTCGTTACTTGGAATAAAAGAATTGTTAACTTCATTTAACATTTTATTTCAGCTAGTTTCCAAGACAACAATTGTCTTTTTTTTTTTTTTTTTTTTACTTGATGTACTAAAATAACTAAAACTGAAATAAAAATAATAAAAACAACAAAAACTAATAAAAATGGAAAACAAAAACAAGTAAATTACTAAAACTTTAACTAAAATTAGCTTGAAAGCAGAAAAAATAAGATCTATTAATCTATTAAAAATATTAAAATCTATTAAGTCTATTCAAAATAAAATCTAAAAATAGAATATTAACATACATTGTTTTTAAATTATACTAAAATAACACTGGTTGAAATTGTAATCAATGATTAAATTGTTACAGTTTTTTCAAATTCAGTTGATTATTAAAGTTGAAATGTTTAAATGTATTAAAGTTTTGAATCATTTCAAAAACATTTTCGCTACTTCAAATAAAAGAATTGTTAGCTTCAGTTGAAATATAAAATCTTATTTTATTTCAGCTAGTTTCCAAGACAACAATTGTGTGTTTTTTTTTTAGTTTAACTTGATGTACTAAAATAACTAAAACTGAAATAAAAATAATAAAAACATATTTAAAAACGAATAAAATGGAAAACAACTAAATTACTGAAACTTTAAGTAAAATTAAACCAATAACTAATTTAACTCAAATTTGCTTGAAAGCAGAAAAAAAATGAATATTGCTTGAAAGCAGAAAAAAATAAGATCTGATTTAGAATATTAACATTAAGTGATACTAAAATAACAGTGGTTGAAATTGTAATATTGATTATTAAAGTTTAATCAAAGCATTAAAGCAGTATTATTAATGCTGAATGCTAGATTTTTTCAATATTTGTAATGTACGAATGCAATCGAATCTATTAACAGATGAATTCAAATGAATTCCTTACTGAGTTAAACTTGATCAGATCTCAGTTTTGTCCCAGTTCTTCAGGATCAGTTTAGCTGGCTTTCGTTTGTGGTGTTGCTTGATTGGTTTATTTTGCTCTCTGACTGAAGCTGACGGAGCTGAACACGTTCTTCCTGAAGCACATCTTCGTGTTCCCAGCATGCCACGCTCTCAGCTGGTGCCGGATCCTGTTCATCGGGATCATCACGGCTCCTACTGTACGGTACGTGAAGAACACACAGTCTGATGCATTTTAGAGGAAAACCAGCAAATTATTATTATTATCAATATTTAAAACAGTTGAGTATAATTTTTTCAGGATTCTTTGATGTATGGAAAGATCCAAAGATCAGCATTTATCTGAAATAGAAATCTTTTGAAACATTATAAACATCTTTATCATCACGTTTGATCAATTTAAAGCATCCTTGCTAAATAAAAGTAAAGTCTGATGCATTTTAGAGGAAAACCAGCAAAGATGTCAGATGGGACTTGATTTTTATTCACTGGAAATTGATAAAAATGGCAAAAAGAAAAGGGTTTGTGAGCTGATGAAAAGCTAATAATTAAATACATTTTAAAAATGTAAAATTAAAATTGATTAAAAATGTAAATAAAAAAATTATATAAATACAATAAAATAAAAATGTAATGCCATGAAACCTGATTCATTAAATTAAAAAAATTGTACAATTAAAATTTATTAAAAAGTAACATATAAATTGATAAAAATTTAAATGATATTAATATAAAAACAAGTGAATAAACATGATGCCCGCACACCAGAATTAATTAAATCATAATGTAAAATTAAAATGGATTAAAAATGTAACACAAAAATGTTTAAAATTAAAATAAATAATATTAATGTAAAAACAGTCCAATAAAAATGTAACCTGAATAATTTTAATATGAAAACGATCAAATAAAAATGTAATGCCCACACACCTGAATCATTAATTGAATCATAAAAACGTGAACATTTTTGTTTTGTTTTTGTTTTTGTGGTGATGTAAGCTTGAGCAGTGTGCAGGATTTATATGTATTTATATGCATTTTTAAAATTAAAAGTCAAAATAAAACACTTACTAAAACATATTATTTGTTTACTTGCATGTCATGTGACCATTAAATAATATCAGAGAAATGTAAACATGTGTTGTTAAATTATTGAAATGTTGACTCAATCTCTGGGGGTCTTAAACATTGATCTAGAACATTATTTTTTGAAATGTGGAATAACATGCCCTGTTGAACTGTGTATGATTAATGATCTGCTCTACAGGCAGTATTACGCGTACCTGACGGACACACAGTGCAAACGGGTCGGGACTCAGTGCTGGGTGTTCGGGTGAGTCACAGTGAAGGCTCTGGTGTAATCTGGAGCGGGTCGTCAGTCATGCATGTGCTTGAGGTCATGCATGTGCTGCTGCAGGTCAAACGCTGAACCACAAACCCGCATGAAAGCTGGTGTTCCACTGCAGCGCGCCGGTGGGCTTCACTGCTTTATTGTCATTTGCTTTATCTCAGATATGACCTAGATGTAGCGCAGATTGAGTTATCTTGTGCCAGACATCTAGGTTAAATCATCTAGACTTTATCTAACATCCTCTGGCTTTATGTTGCACAATTAACATCCAGTAGAAAGCAAAGCTGCACGATGTGTAGAAGTAGAAATCGACATTGCTTAGTGCGATAGTCAAATCAAGCAGTCTGTGATTTAATTACTTAAATAAATATATGCACTACCGTTTTCACTCGGATGAAGAAAATCATGATGATTATTTTATATATATATATATATATATATATATATATATATATATATAAATCATTCTAATATGCTGATTTGCTGCTCAAAAAACATTTATTATTATTATTATTATTATCAATATTTAAAACAGTTGAGTATAATTTTTTCAGGATTCTTTGATGTATGGAAAGATCCAAAGATCAGCATTTATCTGAAATAGAAATCTTTTGAAACATTATAAACATCTTTATCATCACGTTTGATCAATTTAAAGCATCCTTGCTAAATAAAAGTAATAATTTCTATAAATTATTTCCAAAAAAAAAAATGATACTGACTCCAAGCTTTTGAATGGTAGAGTGTATGATGTTACAAAAGCTTTTTGTCATCTAACTTCCTTTGGCTTTATGTTGCACAATTAATGTTCAGTAGAAAGGGTCGTGCAATATATTGAAATTAAATTGATATTGCACAGTGTGATTTAATTTAATACATTTATGCACTACTGGTTTCACTCTGAAACCTGTCAAAATAAAAGCTTGATGGTTTAGAGTTTAAAAATGAAGAAATCTAATTTTTTTAACAGTAAAATAAATTTATTTTTATTGCTCTTTTTATTTTACAATATTTCTACAATATATTTAGTTTTTGCTTAATATTTTTGTTTCATAATAATCACAATAAAATCATGATGTTTATTATTATTTTATAGTATTTTATTATTTTATAATCATGTGAAGCCCTGAAAGATTTCACCTTAAAAAAAAATTAAAAAAAATAAAAATCAGATTAGAAAGTAATTTCTCAGCCTTTTTAAAATTATTATTTTTTTAATGCAGATGCACTCTGCGACAAATTCACACCACTAACTCTGGAACGATTTATTCTAAAGCTATTCCAGTCATCTGGTGAAATTTCAATGCAATATATGTCGCAGAAAACAAAATATGGCACTGTCAGTGTTTTCCAAAATGATGCCAAACTCTGTTTTCTGTCCTGCAGGGCGATCGCTTTCCTGGAGGCGCTGGCCTGCATTAAATTTGGACAGGACTTGTTTTCCAAGACGCAGGTTCTCTATGTGATTTTGTGGCTCGTGTGTTTGGTGAGTTCCTGTGGTTTTTCTTCACTTACAGATAGAGCTGTGCAATTCATCGAAATACAGTTTCGATTTTGATTTCGGCCTCCAGCGATTATGAAAATACAATAATCGGGATAAAACGATTATTGCACGCCTTTCCAGCGGTACGCTTTCGCTCCTCCATAAAAGCCCAATTTCACGTGTAAATCAGTAAAATCATTTTGCGTGACTTTCACAAAATGGGACGTGCTTGATTTATTAAAGCTGATTAGATTTATTCATGTTTTTAAAAGCACGAAAGAGAACTATCGCTGTTGCTCAGGAGGATTTCTGTGCGTGCGACGGAACAGAACACGGACATGTAAAGTCAACTTTTAGCTTAAGGTGCGCGCCTAAATGGTCAAATACACGCAAAAATGTGTCAAATGTGGCACTTGGTGATTATTAATCACATAAACCCTCATCGGTTATGTAATAAGT
This sequence comes from Sinocyclocheilus anshuiensis, assembly GCF_001515605.1. Lineage (NCBI taxonomy): Eukaryota > Metazoa > Chordata > Actinopteri > Cypriniformes > Cyprinidae > Sinocyclocheilus > Sinocyclocheilus anshuiensis. Next base: position 449,284 of record NW_015549608.1, read on the forward strand.
GAACGTAAACAGTTGAGAATGAAAATACGTGCTTAACAGTAAATTGGATCCATGTAGCTCTTAAAGTGACAGCAGCCTAATATTCCTGCTGCTGACTGTG
>NW_015549608.1:451232-460796 GCF_001515605.1 Sinocyclocheilus anshuiensis
GGACTTTGAGATTTGTAACTTTCTAGATCTTTTTTATGCCCAAACATACACACTACACACTGACTAAAATTAAAAAAGTGAAAAAGCATAATAGGACCCCTTTAAAAATTTGTGTATTAAATATATTATATATATATACACTACCAGTCAAAAGTTTTTGAACAGTAAGATTTTTAATGTTTTTTTAAAGAAGTCTCTTCTGCTCACCAAACCTGCATTTATTTGATTCGAAATACAGCGAAAGCAGTAATATTGTGAAATATTTTTACTATTTAAAATAACTGCTTTCTATTTGAATATATTTTAAAATATAATGTATTTCTGTGATGCACAGCTGTATTTTCAGCATCATTACTCCAGTCTTCAGTGTCACATGATCTTCAGAAATCATTCTAATATGCTGATTTGCTGCTCAAAAAACATTTATTATTATTATTATTATTATCAATATTTAAAACAGTTGAGTATAATTTTTTCAGGATTCTTTGATGTATGGAAAGATCCAAAGATCAGCATTTATCTGAAATAGAAATCTTTTGAAACATTATAAACATCTTTATCATCACGTTTGATCAATTTAAAGCATCCTTGCTAAATAAAAGTAATAATTTCTATAAATTATTTCCAAAAAAAAAAATGATAGTGACTCCAAGCTTTTGAATGGTAGAGTGTATGATGTTACAAAAGCTTTTTGTCATCTAACTTCCTTTGGCTTTATGTTGCACAATTAATGTTCAGTAGAAAGGGTCGTGCAATATATTGAAATTAAATTGATATTGCACAGTGTGATTTAATTTAATACATTTATGCACTACTGGTTTCACTCTGAAACCTGTCAAAATAAAAGCTTGATGGTTTAGAGTTTAAAAATGAAGAAATCTAATTTTTTTAACAGTAAAATAAATTTATTTTTATTGCTCTTTTTATTTTACAATATTTCTACAATATATTTAGTTTTTGCTTAATATTTTTGTTTCATAATAATCACAATAAAATCATGATGTTTATTATTATTTTATAGTATTTTATTATTTTATAATCATGTGAAGCCCTGAAAGATTTCACCTTAAAAAAAAATAAAAAAAAATAAAAATCAGATTAGAAAGTAATTTCTCAGCCTTTTTAAAATTATTATTTTTTTAATGCAGATGCACTCTGCGACAAATTCACACCACTAACTCTGGAACGATTTATTCTAAAGCTATTCCAGTCATCTGGTGAAATTTCAATGCAATATATGTCGCAGAAAACAAAATATGGCACTGTCAGTGTTTTCCAAAATGATGCCAAACTCTGTTTTCTGTCCTGCAGGGCGATCGCTTTCCTGGAGGCGCTGGCCTGCATTAAATTTGGACAGGACTTGTTTTCCAAGACGCAGGTTCTCTATGTGATTTTGTGGCTCGTGTGTTTGGTGAGTTCCTGTGGTTTTTCTTCACTTACAGATAGAGCTGTGCAATTCATCGAAATACAGTTTCGATTTTGATTTCGGCCTCCAGCGATTATGAAAATACAATAATCGGGATAAAACGATTATTGCACGCCTTTCCAGCGGTACGCTTTCGCTCCTCCATAAAAGCCCAATTTCACGTGTAAATCAGTAAAATCATTTTGCGTGACTTTCACAAAATGGGACGTGCTTGATTTATTAAAGCTGATTAGATTTATTCATGTTTTTAAAAGCACGAAAGAGAACTATCGCTGTTGCTCAGGAGGATTTCTGTGCGTGCGACGGAACAGAACACGGACATGTAAAGTCAACTTTTAGCTTAAGGTGCGCGCCTAAATGGTCAAATACACGCAAAAATGTGTCAAATGTGGCACTTGGTGATTATTAATCACATAAACCCTCATCGGTTATGTAATAAGTGAACGTAAACAGTTGAGAATGAAAAAACGTGTGTAACAGTAAATTGGATCCATGTGGCTCTTAAAGTGACAGCAGGCTATTTCTGCTGCTGACTGTGTGCTTCATATTAATCAAACAACAAAAGACAGAGAAAATCACTCTCTGCTCTCGACTGAAGGACTTTTGTAGCTTTAATAAGAAACAAAGGAAGTTTTATTTTGCATTCAATTATTCCGTTTCTGTAGTAGCTGTTAGCTAAATACTTTAGACTTGCATAAAAAACTTAAAGCACTGTTTGTTTCATTTGTGTCTTTTTTTCTATTGTATTTGTCCTTTGCTTTTTTTTTTTTTATTACTGAACTTTTAATTATTTTCAATAATTTGAGGACTTTATTTTTTGTTTTTTTACTAATATTAGTTACCCTAGTATTCTGCTGTGGTGTTGAGAATTGTGAAATTTCTCTAAATCTCTAAATGTCTCTAAAATGTAGATGTCATAGCAACCTTTTTAACCATAATCGAGCAGCCCTACTCTCAGCTGTACGTTGCATCACTGCAATTGTTTGATTTGCACTCATTCAGCACTACAGAGCTTTTCTTGGCAGCTGTGGGAGGAGATTGTCTCTAAATAGTTGTTTTCGTGTGGAGTTGATGTGTCTTTGTCTCTGAAGGCTTTCATCACGTTCCTGTGTCTGTATGGGATGGTGTGGTACGCTGAGAACTACGGGCCCCGAGAGAAGGTGCGTCGTCATTTACTCAATCACTCCTCTTCCTGATCCCTTCATTTCGTCAGCCAATTTTTTAATTAGTCTTAGTCCTGTGTCAAATGTGCTTTTTAGTTATTATCATATTGTCCTGTTTTGGTCAAGTCTTAGTCGACTAAATGTCTGAGCGTTTTAGTCGATCAAAAGTTTTTCGTCATGCTGTATAATGGTTAAACTGATTATTTTGCTCAAAATTATAATTGCAACTAGATAGTAAAGTTTGTAGACAAACTTTGAAGTTGGCTTGAGAAAGCCAGGCCAGAAAATGTTAAAAGTTTAAAAGTTTTTAAAAAGTTGTAAAAGTTTGACGGTTTTCAGTTTAAAATAGTTTGAAAGATTAAAGTCTGAATGTTGTTAGCATGATTAGCAAGTTACTAGCATGTTTCTAGCATGGTTATCATTTTACTAGCATGTTACTAGCATGTTTCTAGCATGGTTAGCGTGTTACTAGCATGATTAGCATGTTACTAGCATGTTGTTAGCATGATTAGCAAGTTACTAGCATGATTAGCATTTTACTAGCATGTTGTTAGCATTATTAGCAAGTTACTAGCATGCTTCTAGCATTATTAGCATTTTACTAGCATGTTGTTAACATGATTAGCAAGTTACTAACATGTTGTTAGCATGTTTCTAGCATAATCAGCAAGTTACTATCATGTTTCTAGCATGATTATCAAGTAACTAGCATGTTGCTAACATGATTGGTATGTTACTAGCATGTTGTTAGCATGATTAGCACGTTACTAGCATGATTCTGTTATGGTTAGCATGTTACTAGCATGTTGTTAGCATTATTAGCAAGTTACTAGCATGTTGCTAGCAAGTTTCTAGTATGATTAGCATGCTGCTAGCTTGTTGCTAGCATGTTTTAACGTGATTTAACAAATTGGTAACATGAATGAAAAAAATCCAGGTAAAACCAAGTAAAATCTGCTGAATTAGTAATATATTTCTTAAAACCAGCTGATTTAGCAAAAAGGCTAGCTAAAACCAGTTTAAACCAGCTAAATCCAGCTGATTTCGCAAAAAGCCAGCTGATAAAACCAGCTAAAACCGGCTTAGGCTAGTTGTCTGGTCTTAGCTGGTTTAAGCTGAAAGTAGCTGGTTTAAACTTGGTTGTTCTTTTAGCAGATCTCCCAGCTTGACCAGCTAAGACCAGGCTGACCAGCTCAAAAGGTGCCAAAACCACTTTAAAACCAGCTTGGGAGACCAGCCAAAGCATCCCACCAGCTTAGGCTGGTTTTAGCAGTTTTTTTCAGTAGGGAGTTGTTAAGCTTTACTATAGCAATAGACAGCTTAAAACACCATATAAGTCTCATTGTACAAAAGTTTTCACCCCCTCAATGAAAGTCTATGGGATTTCCGGTGGATTTGATAGTCTGGTTTACGAAAACCGGAAGTCGGAACAGTTAGAAAAGTCAGAGCAAATAACTTCAGACCAGTCTGAAGGTCTGACCCGAGTTTGGTGGTTGTAGCTTTAAAGGTCTAGGAGGAGATGCAGTTAAAATTTTGGCTCAGAAGAAGAAGATGATTAAATGGTAGATCAGTAAGCTGGCTTTCTCAAGTCAACTTTAATGATTGTTGTCATTTCAGAAATGTATTTTTACACTGCATTAGAAGTATTGCACTTTCACCAATAAGCACAAATCAACAGAATGTCATGTCAATAGAACTCATGCACATGGTTTATTTTCCCCCTTCTAGTTTATTGACTTATTATAGGCTATTTATCATATAAATTAATATCAAAGACTTGCATATACACTCTCTCTGTCTACATTATGAAAACTGAAAAAAATATAACAGTGAAATTCCTAATTCCAGATTGCAATAATGTTTCTCTATTAAAACAACTGCATTTATTCAGCAACCGAGATCCTGAGTTGGTATAGTTGAGACTGAAAATATCAAAGTGATGTTTACAGTATCCACACAGTGTTCAGTCTTAAGGGTTTTGAGCTGTAAATCATGTGATATTTTGACTCTCTAGAGCTTCTCGGAGTGTGAGGACAGTATTTACACGGAGCCGGACGACGCTGTGTCTGAATGCAGAGGTAAAGAGACATCATGTGTTGGTTATTAATGGTTCATTAGGGTAATGAATCTAAGCTGTAGTGTTATGACCTCTTGTGGTGAACTAGCAGAAGACAGACGGAAGCTGTTTTTAATTCTAGACTACTGCTTACTGCACACTGTATGTACTGTATTCGCATTCTATTATTAATTGAAATGGAAGATCAAGGTCATCCAGGTAGTTTTATTATGATTTTTAAATATTTTGAAATGGTTTTTATTTTCGTATTTTTCATTTTAATTCGACAGAATTAAAATTAAAATTTTTATTAGATATTTTTTTTTATTTTTGTATTTTCCATTTTGTAGTTTAATTTGACAGTTTTAGTACTTTTGTTGTTTTTTGTCATTTTTATTGGATATATTTTTATAATATTTTTAATTCGTTTTTATTTTTGTATTTTTCATTTTAAAGATTTAGTAATTTTGTTGTTTTTTGTCATTTTTATTAGATATTTTTTATATTTTGAAATGGTTTTTATTTTTGCATTTTTCATTTTAATTCGACAGAATTAAACATTTTAATTGTTATTAGATATCATTTTTTATTTTCGTATTTTCCATTTTTTAGTTTAATTTGACAGTTTTAGTAATTTTGTTGTTTTTTGTCATTTTTATTAGATATTGTTTTTAAATATTTTGAATTAGTTTTTTTTTTATATCTTCCATCTTTCATTAATTTTAAAGCTTTTAGTAATTTTGTCATTTTTATTAGATTTTTTTTAATATATCGAATTTTTAATTTTTGTATCTTCCATTTTCATTTTAGTTAAAGTTTTAGTATTTTTTTTAAATATATTTATTTGTTTGTTTTTGCTTTAGCAATTAGCTGAAATAAAATAAGTTCAAATTTTATTTAATATATTTTATATCAGGTAATGTATATTTACTATAATATAAATATAGTATAGTTAATGTATATTTTAGTCAATGCATATAATATGTTTGCATGCTATGCACAGTATCCTGCAGAAACTGTAAACTATCATTATGCATTTGGGAACATGTCCAGTCCAGTTATTTTGGCCTATAGATCTTTGTTAGCATGCATGCATTATGCAACTCAAACATGTGCGCCAGTGTTTTCTGCCACATTGTAATGCATTTGTGCTGTAGGGGAGTTTGAGACGGACAGCACGACTTCCTCTTCTGCCAGGAAACGGAGGGACTCTGTAAATAACACAAGCATCAACGGCGTGGAGAAATAAGCCTGACTCTGAAAGGATTTGCACACGTGTGGCTCCTGTGAACGGAGGGAGCATCAGATGAATGATTATGAAGGGTGAGATTGGCTCAGGTCTGGTCAGAGCGCAAGGCTCTTTGAAAAGGCAATACTGTGTTTAGTTAGTCAGCTGACTTCACCTGTTGAACTTCAGAGACTGGTTAACCAGGTGAGATCCCAAGCAGTGCTGTGCGTCATGGTGTTTTCAGTCGCATGCGTGACTCGTAACAGTGCTGTAATCTATGTCACAGATGTTTTCAACGGTGTATTTTACTGTATGCAGACGATTTTTCAGATTATGTTATCATATGTGACCCTGGAGCACAAAAGCAGTCATAAGGGTCAATTTTTCGAAATTGAGATTTATGCATCATCTGAAAGCTGAATAAATGAGCTCTCCATTGATGTATGGTTTGTTAGGATCGGACAATATTTTGAGATACAACTATTTGAAAATCTGGAATCTGAGGGTGCAAAAAAAAATCAAAATAAAGAAAATCATCTTTAAAGTTGTCCAAATTAAGTTCTTAGCAATGCATATTACTAATCCAAAATTTTGTTTTGATATATTTATGGTAGGAAACTTACAAAATATCTTCATGGAACATGATCTTTACGTAATATCCTAATGATTTTTGGCATAAAAGAGAAATGTATAATTTTGACCCATACAATGTATTGTTGGCTATTGCTACAAATATACCCCAGCGACTTAAGCCTGCTTTTGTGCTCCAGGCTCACAAATCATAATGCGTCTACAAACGATCATGTATTTTAAAGTCAACATGAAATCAGAATTTTTACCTCTTAAAACGCATTCATTTTGTGCATTTTGCTGGTGCATGTTTTTTTTTATTTTTGTGTGTGTGTGATGTAAATGTAAAGTTTGAGGTCTGTAAGATTTTTGAATGTTTTCTGCTCACCAAGGCTGCATTTATTTGATCAAAAACACAAAATGCATGCGAAATAATATCACGGTTTCAAATAATATACAGTATATGTTCAAAGCTGAAAAAGTCCACGATCCTTCAGAAATCATTCTAATATGCGGATTTAATGCTCGAGAAACATTTCTGATTATTATCAATGTTGAAAACAGCTGCGCAATGTTTTTGTGGAAACTGTTTTCTTTATTAATGTCTTCACTGTCACTTCTGATCAATTGAATGCATCCTTGCAATCTCAGCGAAAGCTCTTTCAGAGTCTGATGACGATGTAGTTGAAGCGCAGGATGATTAATGTGTTTGTTTTCAGTGTTCTCACCAGAGCGAAGCATTTCTGATGAAAGCTCGTTTCAGCCACCGAATATGAATGAAAGTAATTACGACCTTTTAATCTCACAACTCTGACTTGTTTTGTTAGTGTTTTTGAAGTAGGAGATTCATACTATTCTGAGAAGAAAAATCTTACCGCAGGTTTATGACTGATAATTGCGAGACATAAACTTGCAAATGCAAGGAAAAAAGTCAGAGATATGAGATTTAAAAAATCTGAATTGCGAGAAAAAATGTGAGATATAGTCACTATTGCCTTTATTTATTTATTTTTTTTATTCCTTGTAGGAAACGAGCTCATCAAAATAAGAAAGGTCACATTTCAGACTTATTTTCTCACATTTCGGACTTTTTCCTTGCAATTTTTTTTTGTCTCACATTTGACTTGTTGTCACAGTTCAGATTTTTTCGTCTCACATTTATGACATTTTTAAATTTAAATTTAAATTAATTACATTTAAAAAAAAATCTAAATTGCATTCATCTCAAAATTTGATATCTTTCAATTCTGACTTTTCTCACAATTTAGATTTTTTTTTTCTCTCACATTTCTGACCATTCAGATTTTGTTTAATCTTTCCTTTGACTTATTTTCTAACAATTCTGATTTTATCTCACATTTCAGATTTTTTTGTCACATTTCTGACTTTTGGTCACAGTTCAGATTTTTTCATCTCACATTTATGACATTTTTAAATCAAAATTTAAATGTAATTACATTTTTAAAAATCTAAATTGCATTCATCTCAAAAGTTTATATCTTTCAATTCTGACTTTTCTCACAATTTAGATTTTTTTCTCTCACATTTCTGACTCGCAATTCAGATTTTGTTTAATCTCACCTTTGACTTATTTTCTAACCATTCTGATTTTATCTCACATTTCTGACTTTTTGTCACAGTTTTTTTTTTTCATTTGCATTTGCACAGTTCAAAATGTAATACCGCAAACCCTATAAGAAATACAGTTTATATGCAGTGCAGAGAAAGGCAAAAAAGAAACCATCAACAACATTACTTTTCCACAAAATATAATGCATGATTATCATTTCTGAAAAAGTCAGACTCGTGAGAAATGAACTTGGAATACAGAGAAAAGCATCAGAATTTTGAGCTGAAAAAATCTCCGTTTTTTTATTGTTTTATTGATCGGTGGAAAGTGTTCGGTTTTGCATGTCTGTGAGAGTCATCTGCTTCATCGGTTGTGTGTCGTATTAATACCCTTACACCAGTATTCAAGCCTTTACAGACTGCAGATATCTGCATGCATGCTTTAATAACTAGCACCTGTTTACCTGCATTATATCGTTTAACTGCAGTATCCACAGACTGAAATGTTTGGACTCGTGAGAAATGAACTTGGAATACAGAGAAAAGCATCAGAATTTTGAGCTGAAAAAATCTCCGTTTTTTTTATTGTTTTATTGATCGGTGGAAAGTGTTCGGTTTTGCATGTCTGTGAGAGTCATCTGCTTCATCGGTTGTGTGTCGTATTAATACCCTTACACCAGTATTCAAGCCTTTACAGACTGCAGATATCTGCATGCATGCTTTAATGACTAGCACCTGTTTACCTGCATTATATCGTTTAACTGCAGTATCCACAGACTGAAATGTTTTGCACAGACAGAAGTCGTGCTCATCCGTTGAGTAGGCTGTCAGTGGTTTGCTGTTAAGTGTTGGTTGATTTATCGTGGCATCACTAGTGTTCGTAATCAAACACCACGTCCTGTGAATTCATTGTGTTGTCTCTGTATTAATGGGACGGTCTGAGCGTCCCGTGATGCTTCATATCCATTTTGCCAAACTCTTGTGTTGTGTGTTTGTACAGCCGCTGTGAAACATTTCAATGCCTTTTTGTCCTGATTTTTGCATCTCACGTAAATTGTAAATGATTCGGTGTCTTTCAGTGATATTAAACAGCTAGTTTTCTGTGAAGAATGGCATAACGTGACTGAACTCTGCAGCTTTTCAATATATGATGCTTGTTTGCTCACAGTTGACACGGGATGTAACTGAACTTTACGATTAAATTTCATCTGTTTCTTGTGATTTGTATTTTCCTGTATTTTTTCTGTATTATTAATTTGGTTTTGGGCTTTTCTGCCGACACAATAAGGCATTTGTTTGTCTGCTCAGAAACAAAAATGTTCATTAGATGATGTTTAATATACAGTTGTATGTAGATTATTATTATTATATTTATAAAATATCATATAATAAAATCATAAAAGATATATTTTATAATAAATTTTTTAATATGTATTTATAATTATGATATAATTATTATATTAATTATACAATAATAGTTGTTATTATTATTAATAAAATATTGTAAATTATCTTCTATAATACATTATTTAAATAATTTATCATATATATT
>NW_015549608.1:461007-465021 GCF_001515605.1 Sinocyclocheilus anshuiensis
ATTTTTCTATAATAAATCATTTAAATAATTTATAGAATCATTTACAATATATATTTTATTTATTTTACAGAAATAGTTACAACCAATAAAATACTGTGACTGGTTAGGACAAACTCTCAGATGTTCTTTGTTCGATTTGTTCACATGATAATGAACTGAGCTAATAGATGAAGTAGTGTGTGCTTTAACATTAAATCACAATCATATTGGTATTAAAGGTCACTTACGTGTGAAGTATGGCGGATAGTTTCTGAACTGCTGGAGGAGATTGTGGATATAACTGATGTGAGTGTGTGAGTGTTTCTCTCCTCCTCAGCTGTGATCTGAGCTTCAGATATATCAGACAGATCACACACCGGACTGGAATAGACACGTGTAGAGCCTCACAAAACCTGTCAGGACCATCCAGCTCATCTTTCATAAAGCCTATTTCAGGACCATGCTCTGTTGTGCAATTTCCAGGACAATTAAGGACATTTACCCACTAAATTCTATAATAATAATAATAATAATAATAAATGTAATTTCTATAATTAAAATATATTTGCATAATTTTTTAATATTTGTAATCTTAGTTATTGTTAATAGTAATAATTTAGATTTTAATCGCTATTATATGATTCTCAGTTTTGTAATGCTGGATGATGACATCACTGAATTCAATGATGAACTGCCTTTAAAGGCACAATGTAAGATTTTTTTTAATTAAAATATCCAGAAACCACTAGAACAGTGTTATATGTTTGGCTGACTTGTGTACTTACATTCAGTGTTGGGGAAAGTTACTTTTAAAAGTAATGCATTACAATATTGCGTTACTCCATAAAAAAGTAACTAATTACGTTACTTAGTTACTTTTTATGGAAAGTAATGCGTTACGTTACTTTTGCGTTACTTTTTAAATCTGGACAGGGCTTGCTTGTTTGTTTTTAAAATAAAAAGTTCTATTTTTGGCAAATATAAAAGCTGTTTCACACCAAAAGTGAAATGAATAAGCCTCAGGCTGAAGGGAAAGTAAATTTACGTCCGTACAGTAGAATGCAGAAGAAGAAGAAGAACACACTTCAGCAATAAAAAAAGACACCGATGTTTGTCTAGAGTAATTTGTGCTTATTAGTACGGTTGAACTGGCCAACACTGCTCGCCGATCTCCAAGAGCTTCTGCTGTCTGATGCTCGTCCCAAATTGTCCGCTGATCATCAAGAATGGACTGAAAGCTCAAGTTGGGGTACGTTGCGTCTCCGTATGGCCTTCGGAGGATGGGGGACAATGGTCAACCCTACTGGAATGGCTGTGGACGAAACATTAGGACTCTTGAACGCCTTTGGATGGCTGTCCAACGTCTGTTACACACTAGATGTTGCGTTGACCAAAACTGGACATGTTTTGGTCACTGATGCTGGTGACCCGTCACTCAAAGTCACTCACTCCTTTAGCGACCGTCCAATGTTTTCGACTGCCGTGGGGTGTAGATGTGGACAACCGTGGGCGTGTTTTTGTGACCGACGCTCAGATGGGAAGCTTAAGTCGTAATGGACTTTTCTTCTGGCGTGGTTTTAGCGAACCTAGTCGTTTTGAAAGAATTGACGAAAACGCGTTCGGTTGCTTCTTGCAGAGCTTCGGGAAACATCGCAATCATGGAGCGACTTCAGAGCAGCTTCACGGTGAGGATGTTCAATAGTGACTTCGTTCCTTTTGGCGCAGGTGGACGGTTTCAGTCTTCACTTGAAGAACGCTTTGAGTTTGGTTATATCTGCGGTGGCTTTTGATAGAAATGGAGATGTGATTGTTGAACGTTCTTGCTGTCTTGGACGGTGGAGACCATGTGGTCAAATTCTATACTGCGTATGCTGAAGACTTGTACTGTGATAAATGAGCATTGCTGGGTAGATTTACTTACAAACTGTAGTTCGTTACTGATTCCAAATTACATGACAAAATTTTGGTTAGAAATGTAATCCATTACACACATTTTAGGTAATATAATCAGATTACTTTTTGATTACTTTTAGATTAGTATTTAACCGTGAATATGCAAATGTGTTACTTAATTATTAATTTATTAAAATGAGCATTGCTGGGTAGATTTACTTATAAATTGTAATCTGTTACTGATTCCAATTTACATGACAAAATTTTGGTTAGTAATGTAATCCATTACATTAAATATTTTAAGTAATACAGTCAGATTACTTTTTGATTACTTTTGAACTGTGATATGCCAATTTGTTACTTAATTATTAACTTATTAAAATGAGCATTGCTAGGCAGACTTACCAGTTGTAGTCCATTACTGATTCCAAATTACATGACAAAATCTGTGGTTAGTAATGTAATCCATTAGGTAATCGAATCAGACTACTTTTGATTACTTTTAAACCGTGAATATGCAAATGTCTTGTGTGTGTTACTTAATTATTCACTTATTACCTTAAAGTCCGTGTAAAGTCAATATTAAATGTGTGTTCTGAGTTTATCACACCACAGAAAAATGTGTTATTAACCACCCAGCCAAATTTGAATGCTAAAAAAAAAACGCCAAGTGAATAAAATAAGCTATCAAGATCTTGAACAAATAAGCAGTATTCTCTGCTCGCAGACGCTGGGGGCGTGTCCGCTGGCGGCGCTGAAGCCACGCCCACTCGCGGAAAAGCTGTCTTCCTCTGCAGTTTATTTAAAGGTGGAGACCGAGCTGTTTTGTAAATTATTGCAACCAGGTATTATGCATTTACGTGACGAAGGCATAGCTAGCTAGCAACCTCTAGGCTGTAGTAACAAACGGCAGTAACTGCGCTGTAGTTATTAGGTGTGTTCGACTTGAAGCAGGGCTGTGCAGAACGATCAGTGTATGACACGAGAGCGATTCGAAAGCATGAGGAGCTGTCTGCTCTCTGTAGCTCTGTACTTTAATGTCACACACCGATCGATCTGCGCAGTGCTGCTTCAAGTTGAACACACGTCTTACAGTGTTAGGGGAGGGGCCATGCTCGGTGGCTCCATTGCATCATCGAGCCACCGTTTTAGCCCCGCCCCCAAAAAATCATGAACACAGAATTGGTGAATAACTGTTTAACTCCACAACTCAGTACTACATACTTCAGAGTCTTTGTAATGTGTTTCTATGTGTCTAACATTTATAATGTTTTTAGAAACAATTCTCAGAATTCTCTTTACACGGACTTTAATATCTCAGGGGGGCTTCAAGTAAATTTATTAGGTGAAAGAGGTTTGGCTAACAAAAAAATTGTTTGTGAATCCCTGCATTACATGTGAATTTGTGCATTTTGTATGTGTTTGAAAGACAAAGGTCTTCAAAAGACAATAACCCACTGAGTGATAGTTCAAATAAAAATGAATGTGTTCATTAGTAGTTGATGCAATGCTGAAATGTTTAAAATTGAAATTATTTTTGTAAATCCAGTGGTCAGATGCTGCGTGGCCACCTGACTAGTGGTCTTTATGTGAATGTCCAGACTTTCTGAGTATATATAAGCGGCAGGCTATATTAAAAAAGGAAAATGTAAAAGATGAAAAAGAAGAATTAAAGAGAATCAATACATTATGAATACTTTATTGCTATTGTGTGAGTAATATGTAATCATTAAAAAATTAACTGTAGTCATTACAAGTATTTAAAGATGTAATATCTAGTTATAAGTACTTAATTTATAGAATCAGATTATGTAATCCAGATTACATGTAATCAGTTACTGCCCAGCGCTGAAAAAGAGATGTGTAAATGCACAACTAATTACAATCCATGTTTGTTCTTTAGGTGGATTGATTATGGGATTTTGGTGTATGTTTGTGAGTTGAGTTTTGGTGGCATTGTGGCTAAAGCTCAAAGCTAATAAATGGAAGGTTAATAGAGTTCATGTTTATTGGGCAAATTGGGAATTTGACTTGTAAGCATGCCATAAGTACTCATGATATATTACACTATACCTGACCCTGGAGCACAAAAGCAGTCTTAAGTCGCTGGGGTATATTTGTAGCAATAGCCAAAAATACATT
>NW_015549608.1:465141-481522 GCF_001515605.1 Sinocyclocheilus anshuiensis
CCAAAAATCATTAGGATATTAAGTAAAGATCATGTTCCAAGAAGATATTTTGTAAATTTCCTACCGTAAATATAACAAAACTTAATTTCTGATTAGTAATATGCATTGCTAAGAACATAATTTGGACAACTTTAAAGATGATTTTCTCAATATTTAGATTTTTTTGCACCCTCAGATTCCAGATTTTCATATAGTTGTATCTCGACCAAATATTGTCCTATCCTAACAAACCATACATCAATGGAAAGCGTATTTATTCAGCTTTCAGATGATGTATACATCTCAATTTCGAAAAATTGACCCTTATGACTGGTTTTGTGGTCCAGGGTCACATATATGAATGAGTATTTACAAGAGTGTACGAAATGCAGTGCAATGCATTTTATTGTATAATGTATTGATCAATGCACTCAGTTCCAGGTTGTTCCAGTGGGATTGTCCTTGATTTATAGCTTTAATACGTAAACTGTAAGTAATTTTGCATAATCAAGTTTATGTCAAATCTAAAGTTCACTTGTCAAGTATTCTTTTCTTATGGTTATTTTTTTATCTATAAACACAGAAACATCTGAATTCAATGATTTGTATGTCAGTCATCCCTAATATTCCTTGCTGAAGAAATTCATGCACTGGTTCCATTATTTATGAACTGTCATGTCATTCAGTGCCTTAATAATAACCAAATGGTTATTTTGCATGGGATCCTGGAACCTACAATAGGTGAACATGTTTGGGAACCACTTGGCAGTCATTGGCACAAACTATGACTTTACAAAGTTCCTACAGGTCAACATTTAATCAAAAGTCATTTTAAATGAATATACACCCAGTGTAACTCTTATGGGTGTATGGTTATTTAAAATGGCATGCAATACATTATTTGATTAATTCTTAATGTTTAATCCACAGAGATTAAAGCAACCCATAGGGGAATCCCATAATCTGTTTTGCTCCATTCCCCTTGATCGTACTAGACTGCTGTTGTCGTCACAGCATATTATAAAGCACTTCTTACCGTAACTCACAACTCAGTGAAAACGACCCGCACTTTCACTAGAGAAAATCAGATTAATGTGCTTTATTGTCATGACAAAAACTGTGCATTAGTATCGCTCAGTGTTTGCATTTGAGCTGCGTACAATGAGAATATGTGCAAAAGGAAGCATAAAATAATATATGAAGTATGAAAATAAGAAAATATTTCAAGGCATTCATGGTTAAGCATAAAAGGCCTTTTAATAAATTGGGCTAAAAATATATAATATCATTATAACATCAATATCATTAAATATACATACATGCATATATCTCTATCTATCTATCTATCTATCTATCTATCTATCTATCTATATATATATATATATATATATATATATATAAAGTGTTTTTGAGCATGCATTTTATGGAGTACCAACATAAAGTACCATGATATTACCATCTTAAAAAACATACAGTAAGTGGCATTTTTAATCTGCATTTAATCTTTATGTAATTATAAATGCTAAAAATATGTAATTTCATTATAATATCAATATCTTTAAAAAATATATAAAGTATAGTCAATAGTGCTAATGTCATCACAAATAGATGTAAATAGATTTTTTTTTTTTTACAAAAAAAGTTCTAAAAGTGGCATATCAACTTTTTTTTTTAAATTTGCATTAAATATTTATGTAGTTATACTTCAGTTGTCTTCATTTTCTTTAGATTTTGTAATTTGTTTCTTTTATCAAATTTGCCAATTCTTACTGTCAATTGTAAAATGTGAATTGGTCGATCATTACCTTCAGAAGCTATTTTTATTTTATATCTGACACTTAAAACTGACTTTTATTAATTTAACCTAATTGAGTCAGGCATATTAAATCATATTTTTTAAAAAGGATAAAACTCTTAATTCACATGTTTCTGCATGCCAGTACTTTTTTGAATGGAGAAATCAACAAATGCCAGTACAGAAGAAACATTAGGAATCATTTCGTATAGATAAAGTGCTAAATAGTTTATTGATCATGACTCAAGGTAAGGCTGTTTCTCCACCTCTTCTAACATAACCAGTCGTTTTATATCGCCATGTAGGAGCATCACAGGTCGTTGTGGTCCATCTGGTCTCTTTTCAACTCATTTCTTTCATGCATATTCATGCACACTGCACATTTTTGTGTTTTTGGGGTCAGTCGGCGGAAGATGGCGGTCTGGATGCTGCTGGCTGGCTGAGAGAGAGGAGCAGAGCTGCTCTCCCCGCGGCGGAGGATCACACATTCAACCCGAATGCAACACAGTCTCATCTGGATTCATATTCACGGCGTTTCCCGCTCGGGTATGGACTGTTGGAGTATTTTACCAGGGTACAAGCACCTCAGACGCTTCTGTGGGGGACTTTGCGGGGAGTTGCATGTTATTCTTCGGCTAGCCGTGCGGAGCAGCTAGCGGCTTTCTCATCCACTTTAAAGCCTTGAAATTGTAACAAAAATGTCGGATACTAAGGTAAAAGTAGCGGTTCGAGTCCGGCCAATGAACCGGAGAGGTAAGAGACCATTTAAAATCGCAACAAGCATTGCTATTTCAGAATTAAATCCGTTTTATAAGTTGCTGTGGCTCTATGTTCACGTTAAGTGCTGTTTTAATACGTTTCAGACTTTTTTTTAATCACGACTTCTAGTCGAGTTTTAATAACTTTTGGCTTGCAGAGATTGAGCTCAGCACAAAATGTGTGGTTGAGATGGAGGAAAACCAGACTATTCTTCACCCACCGCCCTCCAATGCGAAAGGAGAAAGCAGGTAGAGTCATAAAATCACTGCATTACTTTTATTAAAGTGTCATGTTTGAGCTGTGTTTCTCCTCATTATAGGTCAAAGCTGTCAGTTTGAATCCTCTCTCAAATTGCCTGCATGTGTGTTTGCTGAGATTCTTATGTCACTTTGCTGCACAGAGGAGTTTGATGGGCCTCGGCGGTCAAATGCATGCTCACGGAGACTCTACTTGGGTTTGTGTTCATGCAAGAGTAGCCCAAGTGAGCTCGGGGCCCGTTCTGGGCGTGCTCTGGATGGCCTGCGCTGGGGAAACTTCTGTGCTGCTGTGAAATTCCTGGACAGGCCTGGTGTTTGCAGCAGTGCTGAAGTTTGTGATGCCGTACAGTAGATATCTTCACATTATGACATTGCATGCTTTTGCTGTTGTGTAATAAGTAGCGTTCGAGCAATAAGAGTTTTTTTTAGTGGCAGATGCCAATACTGATAACTAGAGAACAGGGTTGCCAGAATAATATGATGATATGATATTAAAAATATTCAACAGTTTGAAGTGTAGAGTTGCCGATTTGCTGACTAATGGAGCAGCTCAAACATGGACATTTAATTATGCATATTTGAATTAATTGTGCATGCATTGTAGCCATATAGCCATTGCATGGAAAAATACAACACCTCTATTTATGAGACATGGAAGAAAGAAACAATAGTTCATATACCAAAAAAAATCTTGTCAGGCATTTTTAGAACAATAATCATTTGATGACATTAAAGGGGTCATATGATGTTGCTAAAAAGAACATTATTTTGTGTATTTGGTGTAATGAAATAGACTGCAGCCCACAAAACGATAATTAATTGTAATTTAAAATCTTTACCAATTTTTGCCACTATATCCTTTTACCCATTTGTCAGCTATAAGTTTTAAATCATTCAAAATATAATAGATGTTAGTATGATCAATTTTTCTTTTATATATTTTAGTAAGTAGAGGTCAAAGTAAGTTTCATTTACATAAATATACTGTATCTGTTTCGCTGAATGACACTGGGAATTTGACAAGTTATTTGAAACATTAAAGTAGACACTTGTGTAATATGCTTATGTATATAAAATCACTTTTGTAAATTTATTTTAATGCAGAAAGCAAACTATGACCAAAATATGTGTGTGTACCGTTGTTTGGCATTGCATATGCGTGCATATATATATATATATATATATATATGTATGTACAGTATGCCATACAACGGTATATGCACAATATTTACAGTATATGCATATATATATGTGTGTGTGTGTAAAAATGTAATTTACAGAAAGAAATTATTATGCATTTGGTAAGGTTTAGAGCTAATAGAAGCGAGAGCAGCACTTCTGTTAATTGGCAAATCAGTCATGATTATCTGATGCAATTTTCATGTTCTGTCACTAATTCAAATGAAATCAGGGACAAATGTGCTTCATATGATTGGTGATAGCAGAACACGGCAGGTGCTGAAGGATTTGGATATTCAGATTTGGCTTTGTGTCCTCAGAATAACTATAACATGAATCAAAACGGTTGAAGTCAGTGTAAGTCTGTACAGAATAACTATAAATATAACCGGTCAATCTGGCCCGTAGCATGTCCGTTTTTCTCTTCCACCAGTGTAGTGTTTATTTTTCCTTGGACTTAATGCAACTTTACAGTGGTCAGCACAGTCATTTGCTTTGCTTTGAGTCTGGTGGTTTAATACTAAATAGCACGAGTAGTTTAAGCAGTGATGAGAATATGATCTTCAGCTTTGTGAGCTGAAGTATGTATGAAATGTTTCACTGGTGTGGTAGTTCATGGCCTTTTAACACTCACAGACATGTTCCATCTGAGCCTGGTTATTGCATCTTATAGACTAATTTTAGTCACACTTCAGATTCAGATTTACTAACAGCTTGCACATGTGCAAACCCTCTTTTGGCGTTTAAAACTACTGTCTGGATTTACTAAAGACACAATGAAACATTAGCAATGAAAAGGCGGTTAATTTTGAGGCTGATCTTTGCATATGCATTTATAGAAGTTTCACTTTCACATGCAACATTTATGGGAGGAGAATGTTTGATTTACTAAGGTTTGCAGCAGTCAGTTTACTAGTATTTGTGCCATTATTTAAAGCCAAAAAGCATGTCTTAAGCTGTTTTGTGCCTGTGTTGATTACCATCGGCCCTGCGCTAATTTGGCTGCTCTGGGTGGATTGTGTTGGTCATTATGGAAATGATCTGTATTCTTTAATTTGTGCATTGTCATAGAACTTTCCACTCCCATCTGTGCTTTTATAGGATTGCGATCTGACGCTAATATGCCCTGTTTAGTAAATCTGGCCCTTAGTTGCATAAACTATAATGCAACACCATTTTTTTGTAATGCATTTCTCATTTAGTCAAGTTTTGTGTTATAGTTCGCATTTCCTACAACGTTTGGCTGTTGCATTGACTCAAGGGCTTTGGATCACAAGCTATTGGATCTCATGATCTCCTGAACTGGGTTCAGTTCATGTTGCCTCGAGGTGAGACAGTCTGCAAGAACAATAGCACAAGGTTTAATGCAGCCAGAGCTCCAGCATGCGTCACTTCTAGTTTTTGCATGGTCAGGCAGGTGAAAGAACAGGTAAGCATCATCTCGTCTTACACTCGGGATGTCAAATGGAAAACAATCAGGGCCTTGATGAAGCTGGAAATAGCAGCCAGAGGAAACGCCGAGAATCATTATGTTTGAGGAAACACAAGATAGAGAAGTCTGTTAGTGATGCTATTCCTAAGACAAAGACTTTAGTTAGCCAGAAAATAACATTTTGTCATCATCCGCTCATGCTGCTACAAACCTTCTGACTTGCATTCTTCCACGGATAATAAATAGAGGTGTTTCCATGCAATGGAAGTGTTAGTCCAACTATTCCTGGCCTTATTCATGCAACGATTAACTCAAATATAGGTAATTAAAAGTTCATGTTTGAGCTGCTCCAGTCCATTAGTCAGCACATTTCCACTTGTAGACCAGCATTAGTTGCACTGCTACTATTAACTCTTATTTAGCACATATTTAGTGCTATCTTATATTCATTTACCTGGAACGACACGACTTGATGCACTTATGCAAATTCCCCACACTGACATTTTGAGTTTTGCAAAACATGGGTTGCAGATCTGTTCTGATGGGTCACGAACAGCAGGGAACAAACAATGATAAATGCAAATAATATAATTTAGCTAACTGTATAGTCTTGCATAGTTGGGAAAACAAAATAACACTTAAAAGGGAGGGGAAAAAATCTTTTTTTGTTGTTGGTGACGGATTAGTGTCTCAAATCCTCAAAAATCATTATAAATTCATCAAATAAAATATATAATAATAATATCAATTTAACGGCACGGACACTATTGGATGAAAGCAAAAATCGAACTGAATTGAGCTGAATTATGACACTATTACCTTCTGTAGAGCTGCTTTACAGCTGAAATTGAATTTAGTTTCAGAATTGATGAGTTTTACAACATTAACACGGTTATTTAGTGCTGTCTGATATTCATATACCTGGAACTACACAATTCAAAGCAATAATGCAAATTCCCAACACTAATATTTTGAGTTTTGCAAGTTAGTTCACGTGTAAAGACTGTGAGAGTCATTTACGAAAAATCATAAATTCATCAAATAAAATATATAATAATAATATCAATTTAACGGCACGGACACTATTGGATGAGAGCAAAAATCGAACTGAATTGAGCTGAATTATGACACTATTACCTTCTGTAGAGCTGCTTTACAGCTGAAATTGAATTTAGTTTCAGAATTGATGAGTTTTACAACATTAACACGGTTATTTAGTGCTGTCTGATATTCATATAACTGGAACTACACAATTCAAAGCAATAATGCAAATTCCCAACACTAATATTTTGAGTTTTGCAAGTTAGTTCACGTGTAAAGACTGTGAGAGTCATTTACGAGACTTGAGAAGAACAAATTTATAGTGTAAATAATTTATTAAATCATTCTTGTGTGAATTATCACAAATCACAATCACGTGGTTTTGGTTTACTTTGAATCAGTTTCCACTCAGAAATTGCTAGTAAAATTCACAAATAATTAAAGAAGCAGCAAATAACACATTGAATTAGATGTGAGATTTTCACATAGAAAGACTGAAGTAGTATTTTCTTGTAAAACATACTCCAATAATCTTTGTTTTATTACAACTTCGAAAAATAACTTTTAACACTATCACTGAAAAGAAATTGGTGATAAAACAATTTTCACTCAGAAATTAGTAGTAAATTTCTCAAAAAGTTACAAAGAAATGACAAGTAACACTGAATTAAACATTAAATTTTGAAGTGGAAAGACAAAAATAGTGTTTTTTTTTTGTAAAAAAATACTCTTTTTATTTTTTTTACAGTGTATGTAAGCTGTTGCATAAATGCAACTATTTACATAAGAATGATTTACATAAAGTTTCATAAACGAGACACGTTTAGAATGACCTTTACTGAAGGTTTTTAATATTCTGAGTTGGTCTCTGTAGTTTGCTTGCTGTAAATCACTTGTGTTTATGATTATATTTAAAGGGGTCATAGGATGCTACATGCACTTTTACAAGTTGTTTGAACTGAAATGTGTGTTGGCAGTGTGTGTACAAGAATCATATCAACTTGTGGAAAATGGGCATCAGATGACCCCTTTAAGTGCGGTAATAATAAAGCTCGTCTGAGATCCAGCAGGAACGTTATTCCTCCCAGACTGTGATCACATCAGTGTAGAAAACCCCAGACTTTCCCCTGTTCAGGGTGATGCATGTCATATTTCATGCTTTATATGTCAGCAGCACCTAAAAAACCTGCAGGGCAGAGTCACGGGAAGCCGATTAGACCTTGAGTTGATAAGTGAAGGGTAGTGTGGGTTGAATCTGCAGTAATACCTTCTAGTAAAAAAAATTTCCGGGCAAAACAAGCTAGATGTGCCGTGAACTTCTTTTTAGTTCACACAGATCCCACCAGGATTAATAGTCTGGAGTCTTTTTAAGCTCTCACGGGAGGTTTGCATTGAGCTCATTTGGTAATTGCGCCGAGACGTGACTTTAGGGCATTTTTGGAGTCGAGTTGCATTCTGTGAGCCTCTTGAAGTTTGAAATATGAATCTGTGAAAGTATTCGAAGAAGGAGAGATGGTGACACGGAGAAAAGGAGCAGCACCGGAGGGTGTCGTGTTGAAATACCTGGGAAAAACCCGCAGGAGCTTCTATAAGAACTACTGTAGTGGGGCGATTTCATTGCTGTGTTTGTCTGTTTTTTTACACAAACAAGCAGACTGCAAACTTTTAGCTTGTTTGTTTGTAAAATGGATTGACTTTGTAGTGGTTCTCAACTGGATGGTTTTGACTTAAAGGAACAGTTCACCCAAAAATGAAAGCTTGCTGTAAATGTGCTCACCCTCAGGCCATCCGAGATTGAGTTTGTTTCCTCATCAGATTTGGAGAAATGTAGCATTGCATCAGTGTCTCAGCAATGGATGCTCTGCAGTGAATGGGTGCCGTCAGAATGAGAGTCCAAACAGCTGATAAAAACATCATCCAAATCTGATGAAGAAACAAACTCATCCTAATCTTGGATTACCTGAGGGGTGAGGATATTATTATTAGCAAATGTTCATTTTTGGCAACTAAGGAACTGTTCCTTTAAGAGTGGGTTGCAGATCTGTTCTTATAGTCATAAACAGCAGGGAACAAACAATGATGAAAAAAAATCCAACTAACTTTGAACTGAATTGAGCTGAATAATGAGCTGCTA
The DNA here is from genome assembly GCF_001515605.1 of Sinocyclocheilus anshuiensis. Classification (NCBI taxonomy): domain Eukaryota; kingdom Metazoa; phylum Chordata; class Actinopteri; order Cypriniformes; family Cyprinidae; genus Sinocyclocheilus; species Sinocyclocheilus anshuiensis. The sequence goes on from NW_015549608.1 coordinate 473,718, forward strand.
AAATTGAATTTGTTTCATAATTGATTAATTTTACAGCATTAACGCTGTTATTACACTGTTTATTACAGTGAAGCTGCTTTGAAATTATGACTTGCATTGAGGATAAACACGGTCTGTTTCGACATGAATTCTGAATTATTGGCTTCTCAAGAGCATGAAACCATTGAAATATTATTGGATTTTGGGCTTGGCTGCCATCGGCTGCTGATGATCGCAGGATAGAGGAAGCTGTTACGTTTTCCCTCTCGGTTTCCCAGCTCTACTTCCTGTTTCCCAGCTCTACTTCCTGTATGCCGCCTCTTCTTAGTGTAACGGGAGGATGATGAGCTGATGAGTGAGAGTGTGTTTTCATCTGATAATTCCTGCTTAAACTCGTAACCTTGTAATTTTCGTCTTATCTCTCGCATTCAATCACATGTCAAGTCATTTCCTTTGCCTGGAGGAGTGACGGTATCTGAGCGCTGCAAAGGATGATGGGATATATACGGCTAAAGCAGGAGAGGGCATGTTTGTGCACGTATCAGTGATGTGTAATAACACATTAGATCAATTGTAATTAATGCTCCAACTTCCCATGTAAACATCTTCGGTTATTGCCTTAAACTTAGTTTTAAAAAAAAATAAAAAATATGTTTTGTTAATTGAAATGAAGCTAAAATAAAACTTTGGATGAAAAGCTTCTAAACAAAAATTAGAAATGTAGCCTTTGCAAATAACTGCAAAAAGTGAAGCACTAAACTTAACTGAAACTAGACTAAAACTGAAATAAAATAAAATTAAATAGAAGTATTTTGAAGAAGTAAAACTAATAAAAATTACAAAAGCACATAACAGTATTAAACTAAAATTAAAAACGAAATAAAAAAATAAAATAAAATAAAAATAAAAATTTAAAATATAAAAATAAAAGTTTAAGTTGAAGCCCTAAAATTAACAAACTAAACTAAAACTGAAATAAAAACAAATTAAACAGTAATATTAAAAAAAAATAGATAATACAATGACAAAAGCACATAATATTATTAAAAATTAAATTAAAATTAAAATGCAAACTGAGAATATAAAAATAAATAGGTTTAAATTGAAGCACCAAAATTAACTGAAGCTAAACTAAAACTGAATTAAAAATAAATTAAAATTAAATAGTAATATTTTAGGAAAAAATTATAAAAATGACAAAAGCACATTACAATAGAACTGAAAATATAAAAATAAATAAGTTTAAGTTGAAGCATTAAAATTAACTGAAAGTAAAACTGAAATAAAAATAAATTAAAATGTAATAGTAATATTTTTTGGGGGAAAATAATAAAAATGACAAAAGCACATAACAATATTATTCAAAATTATACTAATATTAAAATGAATACTTAAAATATAAAATAAATAAGTTGAAGTTGAAGCTCTATAATGAACTGAAACTAAACTAAAAAAAATCTAATAAAAATGACAAAAGCACATAACAATATTATTAAAAATTATGCTAAAATTAAAATGAATACTAAAAATATAAAATAAATAAGTTTAAGTTGAAGCACTATAATGAACTGAAACTAAACTAAAAAAAATCTAATAAAAATGACAAAAGCACATAACAATATTATTAAAAATTATGCTAAAATTAAAATGAATACTAAAAATATAAAATAAATAAGTTTAAGTTGAAGCACTATAATGAACTGAAACTAAACTAAAAAAAATCTAATAAAAATGACAAAAGCACATAACAATATTATTAAAAATTATGCTAAAATTAAAATGAATACTAAAAATATAAAATAAATAAGTTTAAGTTGAAGCACTATAATGAACTGAAACTAAACTGAAAAAACAAAACAAATAAAAATGACAAAAGCACATAACAATATTACAAAAAATTAAGCTAAAATTAAAATGAATACTAAAAATATAAAATAAATAAGTTGAAGTTGAAGCTCTATAATGAACTGAAACTAAACTAAAAAAACTAATAAAAATGACAAAAGCACATAACTATATTTTTAAAAATTAAACTAAAATTAACATGTAAACTGAAAATATTAAAAACAAACTATTATTTACAGTAAATAATACTGTTTTTGAACGTTGGCTTTTATTATATTGCTGTTTTGTCTGTTTCATTAAAAACAATACGCGTCTGGTTTAACCTGAGTTCCTGCCTGAAGTCTCTGTTTCTCTGTAATTCACAAGAGAGACGGGTGATGCAAATGTGTCAGATGAAGCGCGAGCGTTGAGTGTCTGTTTATCATTCAGACTCGTCTGTGTCTGACTTCGCTGGTCAACCTCTGGAATGCATCTTTTGTCTCGGCATGTTTTCACAGTGTATTGTGTGAGAAAGCAGCCATGCACACACTGCACAGCTTTATGACGAACATCCGTGTGAATAACAGTGGTTGAAAGATGTTTTTGACTAAAGTCATTTTAGTAAACTATTTTAGTAAATTTTGACTGCTTTCAGCAGACGCAACTTTATAAGCTGTTGTCACTAAAGGAATTTTTACGGGTATTATTTCACTTGTTGTTTTAAATGACTTAATATTGGTAATTAAAAGCATTAAAAAACATTTTTTATTTTATTTTATTTTATTTTATTTTATTATTTCATTTCATTTCTTCTTTTCCTTGTAATATTGTACAAGTTACTAAATAAACTAAGCAAAAAAAAAAAAAAAAAGTTACTTGGGGGGAAAAAAATGTTAACTCAAATGAAATGTATTTATTTCAGCTAGTTACCAAATGTTCCTATTTTTTGTTTAGTTTAACTTATTAAAGTACTAAAATAACTAGGGTTGGGTATCGTTTGGGTTTTTTACGATACCGGTGCCAAATCTATACTCAGGACTCTGAATCTATACTCAGCCATTTTTTTTAAGAAAACTTTAATTTCTAGAAAAACATTATTGAAATCATTTTTGTGCCAAATATTTTAATTAATTAATAAATAAACACAAACAAACAGAAAGTGGAGTTTTTAATTTGCACGCAATATTTTTTATGCCAATGTTTTTTAAAGAAAACATCATTAATGACATAAAATTTTGTGCCAAACATAAATTTCTTGAAAAACATAATGACATAATTTTTGTGCCAAAGATTAAATAAACAAACATACAGAAAGTGGAGTGTTTAATTTTCACACAATATTTTTGTGCCAAAGTTTTTTTTTGTGTGCGTTTTTTAATTAAGAAAATGTTAATTTCTATAAAAACATTCATTATTCAGAGATTTTTTATTAAAATTAATAAATTAATATTTATGTGCCATTTTATTTAAGAAAACATAATCATTGACATTTTTTAAATTTTAAATTAAGAAAACATTCATTTCTAGAAAAACGTTATTGACATAATTTTTGTGCCAAATATTTTAATTAATAAATAAATAAACACAAACAAAAAGAAAGTGGAGTCCACAGTAAAATGCACACAGCCTGCATAAAGTAGCTGTGATTTCTCACGAACCGTTGTGACTTCCATAAAAAGTTGACGTCATAACTACACAGTCACTGCCTTCAGTCACCACCCCGAGCACCGCCCACCGACTGAGTCTATCTAGTCATGATGAAGATGTATATACATTTCAAAAATCAGTTTGAAACAGTTTGTTACTATTTTTACAGATACAGGGGAAGTCGTGGCCTAATGGTTAGAGGGTTGGGCTTGTAACCCAAAGGTTGCGGGTTCGAGTCTCGTACCGGCAGGGATTGTAGGTGGGGGGCCATCATTGCACATAAAGGAGAGTGTAGAGCGTTGTTTCAGTCAGCATGCTGTCTATGCAGGCAGGAAAGCAGCTCTCTCAGTTTGGTTTTGTGAAGAGTTTGGATCATAATCATGTGTTTAGGAACACTGACTCACCATGCGAGTGATTGTGATGTTTTTAATGTTGATGTTGCTCAGTGACAGCAGCTTCCAGAAACTATGATCTTCAACAGCAGAGACATGTTTTCAGGGGGTTATTAAAGCATCTGCGACAGTTCTTCCATCCCATCTGACTCACTGTTGCTAAATCAATCAATCAATCAATGATTTTGATTCCGTTGCATTATTCGGATTGTATTGCTTGGTGAACACACGCGTTGAATACTAGATAAACTAAATACTAAATGAACTAAACTCAGGTCAACGCTAACAGCTGTAGTGTGAAATACTAGTGGCATAAACAGAGAAATATTAATTTATCACTTATGTTAAATGTTGTATTATATAGCAACGGACAGATCTTCAGTCTCTTGGATTTGAAACAGTTTTTAGCATCTTGACCTTCGTATAAATGTGTCAATGCTAGATTTCAGTGCTTCGTGTCTAACAATTGTGGCAAATTTAATTTATTTTTGTTGGTAAATAATCAGAAATGTTCACTACGATTCAAAAGTTTGGGGTCAGTGAGATGATTTTGAAAGAGTCTCTTCTGCTCATCAGGGCTGCATTTATTTGATCAAAAATACAGTAAAATTGTGAAATATTATTATAATTTAAAATAACTGTTTTCTATGTGAATATCTGTCAAACTGTAATTTATTTATGTGATGCAAAGCTGTATTTTCAGCATCATTACTCCAGTCTTCAGTGTCACATGATCTTCAGAAATCATTCTAATATGCTGCTGCTCGAGAAATATTTCTGATTATTATCAATGTTGAAAACAGTCGTGCTGCACAATATTTTTGTGGAAAATGTGAAACATTTTATTTTTCAGGATTCACAGATGAACAGAAGTTCATAAGAGCAGAATTTATTTGAAATAGAAATCTTTCGTAACATTATAAATGTCATTACTGTCACTTTTGAGCAATTTAATGCGTCCTTGACGAATAGAAGTATTCATTTCTGTAGAAGCGTTGGGTGGGACGCTGTAGTTTAGCTTTGTTTTAGCTGTGAGACTGATTTCTTCCTTCCTGATGTGGCTCGTCATGTCCTCTCCTTCGCACTGATGATTAAAAATAGAGTGTGAAACATATGGTTTCCACACCAGCGTGGATTTGGTTTGCATGCAGTTTCTCAGTAAACAACCAATAATTAATCTCTGAAATTTTAGTCAGTGCTGGAGAGCAGCATAAATGTGATGTTACAACATTTAGATTTTTTTGGTCTGTTTCCAGAGTGTCAGACATTCTGCCAGTCGTGACTGGAAACATTGTAGCAAGAGTTTCTTTTTTTGAAACATTCCACGCATTTGAATTCCTGCAGTGATTGTGTGTGATTTCCTGCTGCGAGTCTGAAGCAGATTCATTATTCTGTCTCTGTGTGCGTTCGGCTGCAGGAGTGAGAGAATCAGGGATGCGAACTGGAAGAAATTTTAAGATTCAGGTTTTGATTGCAAACAAGTCAGAAGCTTAAAAGGAAATGTTCAACCAAAAATGAAAATTAGCTGTTAATTTACTCACCCTCAGGACATCTAAGATGTAGAACAGTGTAGAACAGTGAAGAAGATTTTTAGCTGAAACTGTGCTCCTTGGTGATTCTTAAATGCAAGTCAATGGCTACCGTCACTTTGAGAGTCAAAAAAGCACATCAGGCAACACAGAATGAATCCCCGTGACTCCTGACGATATATTGAGGTCTTATGAAGCGAAACGATCAGTCTGTGCAAGAAACTGAACATTATTTACTACATTATCACCTGTAATCCAGAGATTCAGACAAAGAGGAAATCTGATTCTTTTCGTTGTTTGTTTCAATGAACTGATTCAGTTCACTAGTTCGTTTTTCGTAATCACACAATGACGTAACATATACGCAATTATATTATTAAAGCACCCAATATTGATGTGAAACATGGATGTTTTACATGTCTAAAGCATATTAAGTCAATAAACTAGTATTTTACGTCTGCACATATCAGCGGCTCATCAGTCTTCGGTCCGAATCGAACTGTTTCCTCGGTTCAGTGACTGTTGGAGGAACTGAATCAGTTCATTCGTCACAGGTTCAGATACGCCGCTATTTCGGCTCATTTCTGTCAGGTGTCTGAAAGTGAGTTTTGATTGAGTAACTTGTAGATCTGTGCTGCTCGAGCCCTGAACTGTTTCAGGTGCTTCAGTCTGATTTGGTGAACTGGTTCAACTCACTAAAAAGAACCGGTTCAGAAGAATGAATCGTTTGTGAACCGGACATCACTCTGGTCTGTTTGTCTGAGGCTCTGGATTACAGGTGATAATGTAGTAAATAATGTTCAGTTTCTTGCACAGACTGATCGTTTCGCTTCATAAGACCTCAGTATATCGTCAGGAGTCACGGGGATTCATTCTGTGTTGCCTGATGTGCTTTTTTTGACTCTTAAAGTGACGGTAGCCATTGACTTGCATTTTATGAATCACCAAAGCCACGGTCTCAACTAAAAATCTTCTTTACTGTTCTACTGAAGAACAAAACTCATCTGTAACTTAATGAGTTTGCGACTGATTTGTGACTCTTTGGTGAACTGGTTCATGAGAGTCATTTGTGCACCACATTGTACTGGATGAGATCTGTGCAATAGAAAGAACAGCTCAGGACATGAAGATCGTTCTCTTCTGATTCTGTGGTCCGCTGAGTGATGATTCAGCCGACTGGATCGTGAACTGACCCACTTCCCATTAATCCGACTCCTGGTGGAGGGAAATCCCTGAAAATATTCCTCTCTGATTGTGTAATTCTCTTGGAAGACACAATGTCTGCTGTCAGAATGTATGTATATAAGAAAAGTTCACCTTTAAGATATATATAAAAAATATTTGAATGTAATAATTTTTTTAATAAATTGTAGGAAATGTGTGTGTGTGTGTGTATATATATATATGTGTGTGTGTGTGTGTTTTGAGAAGCAGGAGCTCTAAAGTGCCAGAAGATCTGCTCAGCTTTGGGGACGATTGTAATCATACGAGGCATTTCTGTGTCAGTGTGCACACGCTAAAGGCACATGCTGCTGCGCATGTTATACACGGTTACATTAGTTTCACTGTTCCAGCTCAGTGTGTCATACATGAGTAGTTTAATGCACACAGAATCATGCAGAAAGAACCACATGTATGCGTCAGTTTGAATCCTTTTGGCAGATTAATATGTGAAGTCAATAGAATTGGTCTGGGTCTTCTAGTTAGTCGTGTGTGTTGTCTAAGGTCACGTTTTCCCTGCAGCCCTGAGTTGACCTCACTCTATTACATGTGTTCTGATGTGTGCATGCATTTTGCTTATAGCTGAAGCTCAAACAGTAGATCATGATGCATGCAATGCCAAGATCATGGGTTTGATTGCCAAGCAATGCATGAAGTGATATAATGTATAATTCGAATGCAATGTAGGTCGCTTTGGATAAAAGAGGAGCGGATAAAAGGAATTGCGGTTTATTGATCTTGATAATGTCAAATAGTTTACTGGATAATAATGCATTGACATTAAACATGCATACAAGCAGAGTCATGAATATTTCAATTTTTTATTGCCTTGTGCATTTGGGGCAAGGACCAAGTCCACTTCTGATGTAATATTAAATGTAGCATTTTTATGAACAGTACTTTAACTTAACCCTTTATCATATGTCTTAGAAGTAATAATTAAAATATGTAATAATTAAATAATAATTTAAATAAATATTTAATTATTTTAATTATTATAAATAAATATTATATATATATATATATATATATATATTATATATATATATAAATATTTTAAATGTATAAACTTAACATATTTTTTGTAAATATATACATGCATGTGTGTGTATGTATTTATATATGCATAATAAATATACACAATACACACACATATTATGTAAACAAAAACTTTTATTTTGGATGCGATTAATCGTGATTAATCGTTTGACAG
>NW_015549608.1:481900-484599 GCF_001515605.1 Sinocyclocheilus anshuiensis
GGTTTATTGATCTCGATAATGTCAAATAGTTTACTGGATAATAATGCATTGACATTAAACATGCATACAAGCAGAGTCATGAATATTTCAATTTTTTATTGCCTTGTGCATTTGGGGCAAGGACCAAGTCCACTTCTGATGTAATATTAAATGTAGCATTTTTATGAACAGTACTTTAACTTAACCCTTTATCATATGTCTTAGAAGTAATAATTAAAATATGTAATAATTAAATAATAATTTAAATAAATATTTAATTATTTTAATTATTATAAATAAATATTATATATATATATATATATATATATATTATATATATGTATAAATATTTTTTTAAATAATTTTAATAATAATAAATAATATTTTTTATAATTAAAAAAAAAAAATAACTTTGGGTTTGTTTAAAGTATTAGATCATGAGAACTAATTTGCATTGTTACACCCCTGTTCTTTGGAGTTTTTGTAGTATGTATGATTTTGCTTTGCCAGATATCAGGTTGTGGTCAGTGGTCACTGGTTCTGTCGGCTCTGGTTACACTAGTTAGTGGCCTGTATGCAGCTCTCTGGAGTCTGTGGCGTCTGTCATGCACCCTAATGAGGGCTGGAGGCACAATGGCTCTGCTTATGCACACATACACTGATCAGCAGCGGCACGCAGAGCAAACTAATATTCACCCTCGCTGTGTGTTCTTAACAAAGATTGAGTTTCTGTTTGCATTAATAAGTCATTCTGGGCAGAGATGCTATTGCATTGATGTAATGTGAAGTTCTGTGCTTGATAGGGTTGTGATGATACCTTGACTGAAAGCATTACGATACCACTCTTGCTGTGTATATATCATGTCTGTTCTGTTGTTGTATTAGTTCTTTAGAGTTTACACTAAGTTAACATTGTTTTTAATATTATTTTATTTAAATGTAGAATTATATCGATGCATATTGTGTCTGTGTTTATCAACACAAAGATTTTACATTAAAATGTATGTGTCAACAAGACGAGTGTTTATTTTAAGCCGTTTAATCATTTCACACTGTATATATATATATATTATTTATTTATTTGTTTATAATTATTTTTAATCATATATTTTTTAAATATGTATAATATAATTATATTCACATATATATATATATATATATATATAATTATAAATACATATATGAACATTAGAAATACATTTTTGTTACTTGAAATAAAATGTTTACTAAAAATAAAATGTATAAACGTAAAAAATTAAAACGTAAACTTTTTTTTAACTTCATTTTACTTCAGTTACAACAATTTAAATTGAATTACTAAAATAACAAAATCTAAAAAATAAAGCTAATAAATAAAATACTTTATAGACATTTTTTTACAAAATTAAAATGACGAAAACACAACAAAACTATTTTTGAAATGCAATGAATAAACTGAATGAACTGAAATAAAATGAATAAAAACTATAAATGAAAAAAAAAACGCAACAAAATTACTAAAACTTTAACTAAGATTAAAAATACAAAAATAAAATTAAAACATTTTTACTAAAAAAATAAAGTTAACAAAAAATACAGAGAAACAGAAATAAAGAAATAAGCTAACTAAAATTTAAAGAAAACAGAAAATCTAAAAATTAAGTTAACAAAAAAATAAAGAAAATATATTTTAAAAATCTAGTTAAATATTAACAAAGCCTATAATCTTTTTTTGTATATTATAGTATATTAATGATAATAAAACTACACTGCTTTAGGGTGGACTTCTTTTAATTTGAGTAACATGTATCACTCTTTACGGTGGCCGCTCACTAGGCTTGCCGTGATAGACGGTGCTGACGGTGATACCGGTGTTTTTCCTCACCGTCACAACCCTACCGCTCAGGGTTGACTTTTGTAAAGATCTGAGCTCTCCTTTTGGTTTTTATATTTAGAAATCAAACCGAATGTGTATGGGAAAGTAATTTGAGAGATTTTTTTAGTTCTGCTGAAGGAGCTTGGGAAAGCTTTTGTGGTGAACAGAGGAGTATTTCAGTCTCTCGTGTTGGTAATACTAGAGATCTCTTCCAGAACTAGTGAACACTGAAGGAGAAAGGCTGAAATAATATTTTCTTGTAAAATGTACTCCAATAATCTTTATTTACAATTTTGGAAAAAAATAATTTTTTACAGTGTAGATGCTTCTAAGCAGCAATGCATCGCAACAATCATTTTACATATGTTTTCATTCATGCACTCTTTTTTTTTTATAAAAGTGTTTCATGCATGTAAGACAGTTGCATGCATTTTTCCCAGCTGTCATTGCATTTAAGAGAGAGAGGAAGGTTTTGGAGTCGCAATGCTTGCTCAAGCCCGGCTGTAAAGTTTACACAGCAGATCTATTGTGACATTCAGGCCTAAATCTGTGTGCATTACGAGTGCATTCACAGGTTGATCTGTCAGGAAATACCACTGAAGACCTGCATTAATCAAGTCACTGATGAGGTTTGAAGGGGAAAGAAAGGATCGATAAATGAGGGCAGTGTCACGCAATCCAGAAAGTGCTGGGAAAAAAGTTTTAATAAAGTATCTTTCTTTTTATGTCTTGAACAAAGAAAGGAACAATATTAAAAAGCTACTGAGTATTTGATATTAAATATGCTTTTTTATATATATATACGTATATATATATATATATATATATATATATATATATATTAAGGGTGGTATGAGATCTCGCG
>NW_015549608.1:485872-486905 GCF_001515605.1 Sinocyclocheilus anshuiensis
TGGAAAATTACGCAGTGTAGTCTTTATCCAGTCATAAAAACAGAATTCACAGTTTAACGCTGAATGTCATGGAATTTGTCAAATTTTGAATGAATTAATCAAAGGTAGGTCATTACACTTAAATCAAATCACGATATGGACTAGTATCTGTAAATATTAAGCCGCAAAAGTTGATTAAAATATGAATCCTGCATGTTCTGCATGTCTCTGTTTATGAATGGCATAGACGCGCGGTTTCATTTACTACACACACACTGAAGAGCGAGTCTGCCGTCTCACTAAATGAGGACGTAAACACATGAACAACATCTCCAGAACTGCTCTGAGAGTCACTTCATGAGCATTTTAGCGTTTGATTTGAGTAAAACTAGCATCATATCACATACACAGAACTGTAAAGGTATTCACGGCAACCCGTCAAAATAAAAGTCCGCTTTACTTTCACTGTTCCTCAGCGGAGGAATGATCTTCACAAGCCTCCAGAACATCTCACATCTTCTGAGGAGCTTCTCTCAATCACTGCATTATATGTTTGGAGCATTTCAATCTCATCTTATTACTGGAGATATAGAGCGACCACTGATATTTAGATCATTTTATGTCAGCATCTGCTCTACTGTTATAAAGATCTCACTGATTTACAGCACAAGCATCAGAATTCATTATATAAATATCAGCATCTGCACCTAAATTCATATTTTTGAATAGAATTCAGTGTTATTTTAGCATCGAGATATCAATGTTTTGAATCAGTTTTTATATTTATATTTTCCATTTTCATTTAAATTTTCTTTTTTCTTTTTTAGTGGTATGTATGTGTATATATACAGTATATATAATTACTTTTTTTCAGTTTTAGTTATTTTAGTACAAGTTTTTAATTTAAAATGACAAATATTGACAATGACAAATAAATTAATATTTTATTTCATATACTGTATATATATATATATATATATATTAGTGCTGTCAAGCGATTAATCGTGATTAATCGCATCCAAAATAAAAATTTGTTTACATAATATGTGTATAT
>NW_015549608.1:487415-504842 GCF_001515605.1 Sinocyclocheilus anshuiensis
ATATTAATTATTATTAATTTATTTTATATATATATATATATAAAAAAATTTTTTTCTGAAATAAAATATTCATTTAATAATGTATTTATAATTTTTTTTAATGGCTTTAATTAGTTTCAGTTTTAGTTTTAGTTAACTATAATAAACCAGATAAAACTGAGCTGTTTTTTGCTCTAGATTCTCACTATATCAGACTATATGAGCCATAAAAGCCTGATGGATCAAACCTTCACATGAAAGTGTTTCCACATGCAGTCCGAGATCGTCAGACGGGGATGAGCGTCTGTGTGAATGTGTCAGGCCTCTAAGATCTCGTGAACGACACAGAGCTGCGGTGTGTGAGGCTTCGAGACACAGGCCCAGTGTGCAGCAGTCAAAGCTGCATTGTTCTGCAGCGTCTCCTCGCTGCCATTGTGTTCGGCAGACAGACTGCACTGCAGACTAATGCTTTATTTAGCCAGTGAGCCGATCAGAAACCTCACTGATTACTGGAAAGCATTTCTACAGCAGTATTTCAGCACAAACACCTGCGTTTTATTCACTAACTACTCAGAATATTGTTAAATCGGGCTCTTTCTGCCGTGCATATTTCAGTTGAGCCATCAGCATTCATTTTAATGCAAACACTAAGCCTCTCTGTGTAAATGACATTGATTATAGATTGCACTTTAGTCACAGAAGTCAGTGATGTTTCTCATCTGTCTCAATGTTGTTTATCGGCTAAACAGGAATGATTATTGGTCTAAACTACTGTTCAAATATAAAAAAAGAATAATGCTTTTATTCATCAAGCATGCATTAAATTGATCAAAAGTGACAGTAAAGACATTTGTAATGTTACAAAATATTTCTATTTCACATAAATGCTGCTCTTTTGAACTTTCTGTTCATCTGTGAATCCTGAAAAATAAAATGCATCACGGTTTCCACAAAAATACTGGGCAGCACGACTATTGATAATAATCAGAAATGTTTCTTGAGCAGAAGAAGATTTCTGAAGATCATGTGACACTGAAGACTGGAGTAATGATGCTGAAAATACAGCTGCGCATCACAGAAATAAATTACACTTTAACAGATATTCACATAGAAAACAGCTGTTTTAAATCATAGTAATATTTCACAATTTTACTGTATTTTTGATCAAATAAATGCAGCCTTGATGAGCAGAAGAGACTAAAAAACCTTAAAAACTCTGCATTACATTTCAACAATAGTGCATTAACAATCAGCTGATTAATCATACATAGACACATACATCTCAAATGTGAAAAATCAGGTGAAAGATTTTCAAAATGAAGTTTCAGGTTTATTAAAGCACATTTAAAACTGAACGAGGCTGACCAATGTGCGGAAAAAACACGCAAACTTAATATCTTATGCAAAATTGTATTATTAGTTTGTTTATTTAATTAAATTAATGAATAATTGCAGAATTATTCTTGAAAAAAGAAGGAGGAAAAGTGTATCGTCGGTTAATTTGATGAACTTTTTTTTGTCATGGTTTACCGTTATTTCTCTTAATCAGAGCACATTTGGGTCAGTCTGATTTCACAGATGAGAGACTCTGTGTTGCCCAGTGATCTCTAGAGACGGTGAGAAACTCATGCGCTCATAAAACACATCGCAGATGTGCACAAAACAGCTCCGTCTGCGTCACAATCACAATGGAAATGAGATCAGCTTAAAAGGTTATAAGAAAGTAAGACTTGTTTTCATGCAATCTTGAATATATAATATTTTCATATTAAATTTATTCTTAGATTTATTAGTTTTTCGGTGCAAATCAAATTCATCCATCCCTTGACACTCACCAGCAAGTCCCTCGATTACATCCATGCTGAATATTAATTTCTGTAAGATAATTGAAAAGTAGTGTATATACTTTATGCATGCATAGACACATTAATGCTCACCTATGTATAAACCAGTATATATGCAAACACACAAGGTAAGAAGAAATAAAATAAATTACATTTAAAAATGAAAAATAATAATAATAATATACCAGTAGGTATGCACACACGAGGTAAGAAGAAATCAAAAAATAATAAAATTAATAAATAAAATAATAATTTATATATAAATTGATCTTGTTTTCATGCAATCTTGGATATACGTGCATTTTATTTTTTTATTTTTTTTATTTGTTTTTCAATGCAAATCTAATTCTGACCATTAATTTCCATAAGCTAATTGAAAAGTAGTAAAAGTAGTCACACAAGGTAAGAAGAAATAAAAAAATTAAAATAAAAAATTAATTAATATTTTTTTTTAAATTAAATTAATTGCAAATTATTATTATTATTATTATTATTACTACGTGTGTACTACCAATATATGCACAAGGTAAGAAGAAAAAAAAGGAAGAAAAAAAATTGAATTCAATAAATTAATTTAAAAATAAAAAAATACATTAAATTTAAAATAAAAAACAAACACTGGTTTGGCATCCATTTAGTGTTTAATAGAGAGAAATTCAGTCAGTAATAGGGCATCAGAATGATTAAAATAACCAGTGAAAGGGCGCCAGATCTTAAAATATTCCTCTTAACGAGTACCTGATATTTTCAAGTTGAAGACGAGACATTATATCTCTGATCCACTGGATGGAATATATAATTTAGCTGATTTTGGAACAAGACTAGACTGTAAAACACATCTGAGTCTTAATATCTTATGCAACACTGATTCTCAGAGAAGTGCATCTTGTTTTAAGAGCTTTTAGATATTTTATTGCAAAACTGGGTGAACGTTTTTTTATGCATTAACAGTTGTCCGTTGTTTGGGATGTGAGATGAGGGAGGCCTGTGTCCCGTACGGATCCGCCGGCCGGTCGCTCTGGAAACACGGGTCACCAAAGCAGGAATTCATTCCTCCGTCTCCAGATTTATGTATCTAATTAACTGCGTCTCACAAAGACTGTTGCTGTACACAAGCGCCGTAAGAATGTCTCTCAGGAGGAACCACATAGCATCGCATCGCTCGCATGCTGCTCTTTTACAGCTCAGGAGACTTGGGTTTGATTGAGAAATTGTTGAGATCTCTTGTAAATCTCTGAAGGAGACGTGTGAGGTTTTTCCTCAGGAGAAAAGCTGAGATGCATTTAATCTCAGTCTGTCTTCAAGAAACAAATATATTAATATGTATGCATTTGGCAGATGCTTTTATCCAAAGCGACATACAGTATTAGTTCATGCATTCCCTGGAAATCGAACCCATGATCTTCGCATTGCTTGTGCCATATTCTACTGTTTGAGCTTCAGGAATGAATATACGTGAAATGCATTTTGCAACCCATTTTTCTTCAGTTGAGTGAAACAGGATGTTTAGTCATAAAGGAGAGGATGGGAATCGATTTTATTCATTGGGAATTGAAAGAATCGTAAAATAGTGATTCTTACAATATTAATATTAAGTGAAAAACGTAAAATTGTTGACTTGGCAACTAACTGACAGAAAGTGTGTGAGTGCGTGCGTGCGTGAGTGAGTGAGTGAGTGAGTGAGTGTGTGTGCATGTGTCTCTGTGTCTGCAGGTGTTTGCCTTCGACCACTGCTTCTGGTCCATGGATGAGTCCAACATCCCGAAGTACGCCGGTGAGTCAGGCTTGAACACGTTCACTGCGCCGGACGTGGTCACACCTGAGCGATAATTACAGATTATATTCACTATTGTAATATGGAAAGCCCTGGAAATGACACGGACACACAAACGAGCCGTTCCCGAGGGAGGGATCTGAGACGAGATCTGCCAGATTTCCCGTGCTGCTCCAGACTAGTTCAGGCTTGATACTGGTTTTACTGCTTTACCGTGCTAGTCTAAAGTCTCAGACACCATTCACTGACCATCTGATGCACTGGAAATGATATCAATTATATAAAAAATATTTATATCATAACAAAATTACTAAAACTTGAACTAAAATTAAAATGAAAACTGAAAAGCTAAAATATAAAACTATTCATTATTTTTTAATTTTAATAAAACTATTAAAAATATTTAGCAATTCCTAGATTTAATTTTTAAAAAAGTAAAAAAAACAAATCTGTTCATTAAAATTTGTTAATTGAATTAAAGCTGAAAAACAAAAAAATAGATTTATATATATACAGTATAGAATGATCATTATTATAATTATGATTAAATCTTATTAGGTCTTTAAAAATGCTTTTCTGATACTCATGAAATAATTATTCTTACAATATTAATATTATAATTATTAGGTGAAAAACTTAAAATTGTTGACTGACTGACTGAAATAAAATAAGTTAACAAGAAGCTGACATACTAATATTGCTAGAACTGAAATAAAAATAAATTAAAGCTAAGAAAAAAAAAAATAGATTTATATATATACAGTATAGAATGATCATTATTATAATTATGATTAAATCTTATTAGATCTTTAAAAATGCTTTTCTGATACTCATGAAATAATTATTCTTACAATATTAATATTATAATTATTAGGTGAAAAACTTAAAATTGTTGACTGACTGACTGAAATAAAATAAGTTAACAAGAAGCTGACATACTAATATTGCTAGAACTGAAATAAAAATAAATTAAAGCTAAATAGAAATACAAAAAAACTAATAAAAATAACAAAAGATCAAAACTAAATTACTAAAACTGAAATAAAAATAAATTAAAGCTAAGTAGAAATATAAAAAATAAAAAAACACACACATAACAAAACTACTAAAACTTAAATAAAAATACAGTTAAATAGAAATATTTTTTTAACTAATGAAAAAAACAAAAGCACAACAAAATTGCTAAAACTAAAATTGAAATAAAAAATGAATTAAAGCTAAATAGAAATACGTTTAATAACTAATAAAAATAACAAACACAACAAAATTACTAAAACTGAAACAAAAATAAATTAAAGCTAAATATAAATATTTTGAAAAATGAAAATAACAAAAGCACATAAAATTACTAAAACGGAAGTAAAAATAAATTAAATCTAAATAAAAGTATAAAAAACGAATAAAAATAACAAACGCACATAACAAAATTACTAAAACTGAAATAAAAATCAGTTAAAGCTAAATAGAAATATATATTAAAAACTAATAAAAATAACAAAAGCACGTAAACAAAATTACTAAAAGTGAAATAAAAATAAATTAAAGCTAAATAGAAATATTTTAAAACAAAGTTATAAAAAAATTAAAACGCACATAAACTACTAAAATGTAAATTACAATTCAAATGAAAGCTAAAAATATAAAAAATGTAAAAAGTAGTTCTTCCTCAAAAGTCATCATATCGACCCGAAACACATGATTAGCTCCGACCAATCAGAGTGTAGCTGGTGATTTCAGCAGCTCTTGTGATTTTTATAATGTCCCACACTGAAGCTGTTCTTGTAGTCCGGCTGACTCGTGAACATGTTCTTACACAGACGGTTTGTGCTGGTCCTCTTTCATCAGTCTAACGCATAGAAAGTGTTCAGACAGAGCAGTAATTAAAGTCTTTTAGGAAGGATCATGTGCAGTTATAAGGTTTATACAAGCCTGTACAGAAGCGTAGAAACTCATTAAAAACATTATGTAGTTAATGATGATGCTTTGGGAAATTCCACATTTTTTCTGTTTGACTTTTTCACGTTTTATTTTTGTGCTAATAAAACCAAATTAACTTGATGCTTTGTGTATTTATATATATTAAATTCATTCATCCAATTTACAGCTATTTTCCTTACAATTTTTTTTAAATGTTATTTAATTTGTAAATTTTTTCAAAAATTTGATTATGTAACTTATTTTAATATTTTATGAATGCAGTTTATACAGTACCTTACTTACATGTGCATATATATTAAATTTTTTTTTGTCTTGTATGTTGATAGGTGGCTTATATTTTTATTAATATGTGAATATGCATGCTTTGTGGATTTTTTTTATTTGAGGACTAATTTTTTAGTTATTTTGTTCTTGTCATATTTATTAGTTTTCGTTTTTTTAAATACTACTGTTTCCTAAATTACTATATTACTTTAATTGTTTTTTATTTCACTTTTAGTTTGAGGTCTGTTTTTTTATTTATTTCCGGTTAGTAACCTCAGTGCTTCAACTTAAATTTATTTCTGTTAGTTGCCAAGGCAACATTTCAGATTTTTCATCTAATATTTTATTTTATTTCATTTTACTTGATTTTTTTATTTTATTACTTTTTTTATTTTAATTAACAAAAATGTTTTTAATAGTTTTAGTTAACAGTAGTAACCCTGATCTGCCTAGCAACTACTCAGAGCACCCTAGCAACCGTGTAGCATGGGATATAAAACTTCAAAGTTCAAACTAACTTATGAACTGTTTTAAATATTAACAGAGTTTGTCTTGATGCGCTCAACATTTCCAGTGAGACGATGATATTTCGCATCAGAGTACGTTTCTGCATCAGTAGGTTCAGCTTTATGAATTTTCTGTGATAAATGAAGTGAATGGAGAAAGTAATTGTGTTTACTCGTTGCTCAAACAGGGTTAATGAGTTGTGACAGTCAACAGAAGATTCGTGTGTAAAACGCCGCAGGTCCAGCTTTATTTAGCTCTTCACACAGCTGCCTGATTCACCACAATTGAAATTAAATTGGAATTTCCTTTGAAAAGCAATAATAATACAGAAAACAGAGTGGAATATTCACTTCTCCTCAGTGTTTTTATTCTTAACTAAAGCTATTACAAATATTTTTGTTTATTTATATATATATATAAATATATAATTATGAAATAAAAATTAAATGACAAATTTAAACAATAATTAGAAATGTTGACTTGGCAACTAACTGAGAGGGTTATTTTATTATCATTGAGATACTATTGTAGTTTTTGTTAATATTTTGAATTAGTTTTTATTTTTATATTTTCAGTTTTCATTAAAATTTTAGTTAAAGTTTTAGTAATTTTATTGTTTTTTTTATTTGAGTAGTTTTTGTTTTTTAATGTCTATATATTTTTATTAGTTTTTATTTTAGTTTGAGTTATTTTACTACATCAGGTTTTTAAATAAAAATTACAACTATTGCCTTTATACATTTATATTTTATTTTATTTTAGTTAACGTTTATTTTATTTCAAGTAACAGTTTTTAAGTGATTTTGTTATGTGCTTTTGTTATTTTTATTCATTACTTCTATTTAGTTTTATTATTTTTTTTAAATAATTTTAGTACTTTAGCTTCAGCTTATTTTATTTTAGTTAGTTGCCAATGCAACAATTTTAAGTTTTTCATGTAGTATAAAAAAATACTGTGTTTTTGACATTTTTATTCATTTTTTTAACGTCTCTATAGTTTTCATTCATTTTTATTTCAATTTTAGTTTTGGTTATTTTAGTACATCAAGTTAAACGAAATGAAAATGAGAAATGTTGCCTTGAATGTTGAATTAAAATATTTTATTTTATTTCAAGTTTTTTATTTCAATTAACGAAAATGGTTTTATGGTTTTAGTTTTAGTTACTTTAATAACCCTGCTAAATGAAATCAAATGAGTTTAAGTCAAAGTGCTAAAATTACTAAAACTGAAATAAAAATAAATGTATAAAAAACTAAAGTTTTACAAAATTAAAGAAATTTTACAAAAATAATAAAAATGCTGAAAGCACATAGCAAAATGACTCAAAATGAAAACTGAAAATATAAAAATAAAAGCTAACTCAAAATATAACACATATGAATAGTAAATAAATAATAAAAAGCACTGGTGGATATCTAGTTTACTTGCAAGTCCCATTTTTGTATTCAGACGGCTTTTGTGGAAGGTGTTTCTATTGAAAGTCAAGGAAATTGTGGAGATTTCTTTGTGAACGCTCTGTGATTGTGACGGTTGTGTGTTTGTCCCGCAGGTCAGGAGGTCGTCTTCAAGTGCCTCGGGGAGGGAATACTTGAAAACGCCTTTCAAGGATACAACGCCTGCATTTTTGCCTATGGACAAACAGGTAGAGTTATATATATGTGCTCTTATGTGACGTGACATGTTTGAATAGATGCTCATTCATTGTCATAAGAGTGCCGGTGTTTCCTCTAAATGGGCCTGCAAGATGTTAACAAGCACACAAACATATTGAGTTAACACTGTACAAACAAACAAACACGAATCTCACCAAAACACAGCCAGGCCACGCTCCACTGCAGGAAATGAAATTATATTGTGCATGAAGAAAATACATCCAAAACGTTACAAAACGTTTTTTTGCCTTTCTTATGATAATTAATGCACATTTGTCCCCTCAAATTTTCATTAATGTGTTTTGTCCAGATGTTTTACTTGTGAGTTTTTTTGTAATTATTCTCAATGATAATTCTTCCTAGACAAGTAAAAAAAGTTACCGTAAAATCATAAAACCAGATTAACCTGATTTTTATTTTTTAGTCTTAAATGTTTAAACTAAGAGTTGAAAAAAGATCAATTGTATTTTTTTTCTTTGCATGAAAATTTTTTTAAAATAAAAGAAAAATAAAGATACATTAAACATAGGAAAAATGTGTATTCATTTTTATTTATGAATTATATAAAGAGAAATTTTACATTTTATCTTTTTTTCAAATTTTAGTCGTCATAACCAGATTAAACCTGATTTTTTTTTCTGTTTTTTTGTCTTAAATGTTTAAACTAAGTGTTGTATTTTATTTTTTCTCTATATAAAAATAAAAGAAAAATAAAGATACATTAAAGATCTGAAACATTAAAAAATGTGCAAATTTTTATTTTTATTTACTGATTTTTTGTATATGAAGATAATTTTTCTAATTTTAGTTATCATAAAATAATCAGATTAAACCTGAAACTTTTGTTTCTGTTTTTTTGTTATTTATTTGCATTTTTTTTTCCCTTTAAAGATACATTAAGGATCTGAAAAACAGGAAAACCATTGTTATTTTTTATTTATATTCTTTAATTATTTGTATTTTTAAATATTAAGTAGTACAAAATAAACCAAAATGTATATTTGTTCTGTTCTGTTGCATATTTTTAATGTATCTTTATTCGTCTTTTCAATTATTATTTTAATCATTATTTAAATTTATGTAATTAATTTTTTATTATTTATTTTTATATTTTAATGTATTACTTTTAATTATTTTATGTTTAATTTTATATATTTAATTTAATTATTTTATTGCCCAGGCACCACAACTGAAAATCACCTGTAATGGTAACCGAATGCAGAATTCAATTAAAAAGCAGATTACCATTAATAAGAGTCCAGTGTGTCTTATGGTCTGTGTGTAAATATGAATCTGATATATTTCTCCGTGCATGAACAGGAAGCGTCTGTGTTTTCAGTCACAGGAAGGTTACGCGTCTAAAACCTGTAAGCGTCTTCTTCTGACCCGTGAATGCTTGTGCTGTCCGGCAGGCTCGGGGAAATCCTTCTCCATGATGGGCAACGGAGAGCAGCCGGGCCTGATCCCCAGACTCTGCTGCTCGCTGTTCGAGAGGGTCTCCAGAGACCAGAACCAGACCCATTCCTTCAAGGTGGAGGTGTCCTACATGGAGATCTATAATGAGAAAGTCCGGGACCTGCTGGATCCCAAAGGGTGAGCGGATTCGTAATATACAGCAGGCCCAAAATGCACTAGATAGGCCTCTTAGCACTGGATTGCACTGCATTATATGTTTGGATCATTTCAATCTCATCTTATTACTGGAGATATAGAGCGACGACTGATATTTAGATCATTTTATGTAAATATCCACTGTACTGTTATAAAGATCTCACTGATTTACATCACAAGAAGCAGATTTCATCATATAAATATCAGCATCTGCACCAAATTCATATATTTGTGACCCTGGAGCACAAAACCAGTCATAAGGGTAAATTTTTCGAAATTGAGATGTATACATAATCTGAAAGCTGAATTAATAAGCTTTCCATTGATGTATGGTTTGTTAGGATCGGACAATATTTGGCCGAGATACAACTATATGAAAATCTGGAATCTGAGGGTGCAAAAAAATCTAAATATTGAGAAAATCATCTTTAAAGTTGTCCAAATGAAGTTCTTAGCAATGCATATTACTAATCAAACATTAAGTTTTGATATATTCAAGGTAGGAAATTTACAAAATATCTTCATGGAACATGATCTTTACTTAATATCCTAATGATTTTTGGCATAAAAGAAAAATGTATAATTTTGACCCATACAATGTATTGTTGGCTATTGCTACAAATATACCCCAGCGACTTAAGACTGCTTTTGTGCTGCAGGCTCACATTTATGCTAAGTTGGAGTCTCTGAATAAAATTGAGCTGTTTTTATTTAATATACTCACTGTATCAGACTGTATGAACCATTAAAGCCTGATGCATTTAATAAGGATTTTCTTTAATATCTTTGTCTAAAGGTTTACTGAACTGTTCCATTTCAAAACATTAGATTTATCTGAATATTATTTCATATCTCAGGCTTCACAGGGTTAATATTATTATATATATATATATATATAATTATGTTTGAATCTGGTGTTTTGGTGATTTTTAGTGGTTGTATGCACTGATTGACTGTGATCCTGCTTGTTTTCTCTGGTTGTCACATGCTTTCACACACGGGGTGGCGCTTTCACTTCAATTCAACTTCAATTCTGTCACTTCCTGTTTTTATGGCATTAAAAATCTTCACTTTTTTTTAAAATATATTTGTATTTTTTTAATTTTACAATTTTAATTTGATTTTTAATTGGTTTTTTTTTTTGCCTTTATGTAGTTTTTAGTGGTTTTCTATTTTTGTGCCATTTATATTTTTATATTTTTGAATTTATTAATAGAATTGATCATTATTATTAATTGAATTTATTAATCAAATTTAACTAGAATTATTAAATTATTAAATTTTCTATTGTTATGATTTTAAAATATTAATTTTGTTATTTAGTTTTATGTTTTTATTTAGTTTTTGATTTTTAAATGTTTCTTTTATCTGTTAAAATGTTATACTTTATATTTTCAAGTCTATTTTTGTCCTTTTAAAATCAATTGCATTTTTTAATTTTCTTATTAATATTTAAATTTTTAACTGTTTCTTTATATATGTATATATATGTATATACAATGTATTTTATTTATAATTTAATTAGTAGATTATTTCATGTTCTATTTTATGGCTTTTAAATGTTAATTTTGTTATTTAAAATTTTTTTTTCTATTTGTCACAATTTTATACTTAACATTGTTCATTCTATATTTAATATTTGCCTTTTTTTGAATCACTTAATTTTAACATTTTTGAATCTTTAATTGTTTTTTTTTGTTTTTTTACTATTTTTTAAATGTATTAATAGTTTTAATAGTAAATTGTATAGTAAATTATTTCTTGTCCTATTTTCATGCCTTTAAAATGTAATTTTTAAATTATTGAATTATTTAAAAAAATGTTACAATTATATACTTGACTTTTTATTTTATCTTTTTTACATGTTTACATTTTTTATGTTTACCTTGTTTTGTGCTATATTCATTTACTTTATTAATAGTTATTAATTATAATTATAATTCATTATAACTTTTTTTTAAATCTTTACCTTGTTTTGTGCTATATTCACTCAAGTTATCATTTAATTCGTTTTTTTTTTTTTTCATTTATCAAAGTTTTTATTTTATTTTATGAAGTTCAGTTTGTATGTGATGGTGCCGAATCAAATCAAATGCTCTGCTTGAGGCCCAAACAAAAGGACGATTGTGAATCAGTGTCCAGGGAACATTAATAGCGTCCTAGAGAAACCTCTGATCTGTGATGATGTTTCCTCACACATCTTCTCTCTCCTCCGTCCGTACAGGAGCAGACAGTCTCTGAAGGTCAGAGAGCATAAAGTCCTGGGTCCGTATGTGGACGGTCTGTCTCAGCTGGCTGTGATGAACTTCGAGGTGAACATGACTCTTCTCAACTCCGTTTCAAATGTTACATTAAAGTATCGACTTTGTTTCAGATGTTTCTCCCAGAATTCCGTAGAATGCTTTTGACTGACAGTGTGTCATATATATGTCACAGATATGTCATATCTGTAAAGTTCTTTGTAATTCGACCAGCAAAAAAAAAAAAGTTTTTTTTACATACAAACTATGTTCTGATTAGAAATGTGTTTGCTGTCCAGATTGGCTCATTTTCTCTCACTGTCTCCGCTTACAGTGAACTATTAGTTTGTTAGTTGTTGTATGTAGTTTAGTTGCATGTTCTCTCTAATCTGCGCCTCCTGCAGGACATTGAGTCTCTGATGTCGGAGGGGAATAAATCACGCACAGTAGCCGCCACTAACATGAACGAGGAGAGCAGCCGATCGCACGCCGTCTTCAGCGTCATCGTCACGCAGACGCTGTATGACCTGCAGTCTGGGGTCAGTGCTGCTCTACTATCAGGGTTCACCACATTTAAACTCAACGAAACTTCCATTGTTTGTTATTACAATAAAGTCCCTAATGATAATAGAATTATTGAACTTTGTTTATTTATCCAGGTCTCACTGGAAGAAGAGATAACAATATCTCAATGTGATTTCCTGGCTAAATAAAGGAATAATAATAATAATAATTTGTGACATGCAGCATAAGTCATTGAGACATTTCTCTTCCATCACAAAATAATCCATCAATATTTTTTGGAATTTATTTATAGTTATAATTAAGTAAATTATTTTATGTCCTATTTTTTGGATTTATTTGTTTATTTATTTATTTTAATTTGTATTTAATTATTTACTTAAATTTGTATAAAATTATTAAATATAATTAAAACATTTTTTAAATGTTTTAATTTGGGTTAAAGTCTTCATTTATTTATTTATTTTGTTCAATTAAAAATGTTTTAAATATTTTTGATTTGTTATAATTTTATTAATTTTAAATTTCCATTTTCAATTCTATTTTTTTAAATATTTTTTGCCCGTTTACTCTGCAAAAAATGCTTTTCTTACTTAGATTAATTACTTCGAAAATTATTGTCTTGTTTTCAGAAAAAAAAGTCAAAATTAAGTGAGTTTTTGCTTGAAACAAGCAAAATAATCTTGTTTTCTGTTTGAAATAAGATTATTTTTCTTACCCCATTGGCAGATTATTTTGCTTGTTCTAAGCAAAAACTCACCTAATTTTGAATAATTTTTTCTGAAAACAAGACAATAATTTTTACTTGTCTAGAAAATCCTTCTTGATTTAAGAATTTTTAGATATCTTGGCTGGAAACAAGACAAAAACAATCTTAAGTAAGAAAAGCATTGTAAGCATTTTTGCAGTGTAAGTAAATTAATTTTTACATTCCTTTGATCTTTACATTGTTATTGCATTTATATATATGTATATATTGCACTTTTACAGCACAAGTCATTGAGTCTTTCACATGATCATCTCTCATCTGTCACAAAAACATCAAGAATAACTTTATTCATACTAACTTCATTAGTAAAAGTCATAGTAGAAATCGTAATTTCTTTAGTAGTAAGATTTATTTCAGTTACTCACGTCACTTACATCACATCATTATTCTTAAATATGATTTAAACAGTTGAATAACTTTTTTTATTTGCAGAATATGGTTGTAGAGTGTTAATTTTGGACCCTGGTAATGATCTCAGACACACGTTTTGTGCAGATTCATTATGTTGTTGATTGCAATATTTTCTTTTATGTCTGTGTTTGTGTGTGTGATTGTGAACACAGAATTCTGGTGAGAAAGTGAGTAAGATCAGTCTGGTTGATCTGGCCGGCAGTGAACGCGTATCTAAGACTGGAGCTGCTGGAGAGAGACTGAAGGAGGGCAGCAACATCAACAAGTAAGACGACCGCAGCCGATCACCATATTCAGACTTGCTTATAATGATCGAAAAACAAACAATATGTTGGCAGTCATTGTATGCAATCTGGGAAATTAGTCTAAAGAGGATAAAAGCTGGCACTCGGAGCAGAAAAGAGTATGAATAAAAGAATATAGGGCTCTTTACAAACCTACTTGAGTAGAGGAAATCTGCAGACTGTAATAGATGCTATATGAATGAACTGCATCATGTAAAATAATGGCTCCTCTCAAACTAATGATTAATTAAATCATAAAAATTAAAAATGTTGTTATGTTGTTTCTGTGGTGTTTTCTGATGTTTTTGTGGTATCTTCTGATGTCTCTGTGGTGTTTTATGTTGTCTCTGTGGTGTTTTATGTTGTCTCTGTGGTGTTTTATGTTGTCTCTGTGGTGTTTTATGTTGTCTCTGTGGTGTTTTATGTTGTCTCTGTGGTGTTTTATGTTGTCTCTGTGGTGTTTTATGTTGTCTCTGTGGTGTTTTATGTTGTCTCTGTGGTGTTTTATGTTGTCTCTGTGGTGTTTTATGTTGTCTCTGTGGTGTTTTATGTTGTCTCTGTGGTGTTTTATGTTGTCTCTGTGGTGTTTTATGTTGTCTCTGTGGTGTTTTATGTTGTCTCTGTGGTGTTTTATGTTGTCTCTGTGGTGTTTTATGTTGTCTCTGTGGTGTTTTATGTTGTCTCTGTGGTGTTTTATGTTGTCTCTGTGGTGTTTTATGTTGTCTCTGTGGTGTTTTATGTTGTCTCTGTGGTGTTTTATGTTGTCTCTGTGGTGTTTTATGTTGTCTCTGTGGTGTTTTATGTTGTCTCTGTGGTGTTTTATGTTGTCTCTGTGGTGTTTTATGTTGTCTCTGTGGTGTTTTATGTTGTCTCTGTGGTGTTTTATGTTGTCTCTGTGGTGTTTTATGTTGTCTCTGTGGTGTTTTATGTTGTCTCTGTGGTGTTTTATGTTGTCTCTGTGGTGTTTTATGTTGTCTCTGTGGTGTTTTATGTTGTCTCTGTGGTGTTTTATGTTGTCTCTGTGGTGTTTTATGTTGTCTCTGTGGTGTTTTATGTTGTCTCTGTGGTGTTTTATGTTGTCTCTGTGGTGTTTTATGTTGTCTCTGTGGTGTTTTATGTTGTCTCTGTGGTGTTTTATGTTGTCTCTGTGGTGTTTTATGTTGTCTCTGTGGTGTTTTATGTTGTCTCTGTGGTGTTTTATGTTGTCTCTGTGGTGTTTTATGTTGTCTCTGTGGTGTTTTATGTTGTCTCTGTGGTGTTTTATGTTGTCTCTGTGGTGTTTTATGTTGTCTCTGTGGTGTTTTATGTTGTCTCTGTGGTGTTTTATGTTGTCTCTGTGGTGTTTTATGTTGTCTCTGTGGTGTTTTATGTTGTCTCTGTGGTGTTTTATGTTGTCTCTGTGGTGTTTTATGTTGTCTCTGTGGTGTTTTATGTTGTCTCTGTGGTGTTTTATGTTGTCTCTGTGGTGTTTTATGTTGTCTCTGTGGTGTTTTATGTTGTCTCTGTGGTGTTTTATGTTGTCTCTGTGGTGTTTTATGTTGTCTCTGTGGTGTTTTATGTTGTCTCTGTGGTGTTTTATGTTGTCTCTGTGGTGTTTTATGTTGTCTCTGTGGTGTTTTATGTTGTCTCTGTGGTGTTTTATGTTGTCTCTGTGGTGTTTTATGTTGTCTCTGTGGTGTTTTATGTTGTCTCTGTGGTGTTTTATGTTGTCTCTGTGGTGTTTTATGTTGTCTCTGTGGTGTTTTATGTTGTCTCTGTGGTGTTTTATGTTGTCTCTGTGGTGTTTTATGTTGTCTCTGTGGTGTTTTATGTTGTTTCTGTGGTGTTTTCTGATGTTTCTGTGGTGTTTTCCGATGTCTCTGTGGTGATTTCTGTTGTTTCTGTGGTGTTTTATGTTGTTTTTGTGGTGTTTTCTGATGTCTCTGTGGTGTTTTATGTTGTTTTTGTGGTGTTTTTTGATGTCTCTGTGGTGTTTTATGTTGTTTTTGTGGTATTTTCTGATGTCTCTGTGGTATTTTCTGATGTCTCTGTGGTGTTTTCTGTTGTTTCTGTGGTGTTTTCTGATGGTGGTGTTTTTTGTATGTCTCCAGGTCTCTGACAACGCTGGGCTGTGTTATTTCTGCACTCGCTGATCAGTCTGCAGGAAAAGGCAAGAGCAAGTTTGTGCCGTACAGAGACTCAGTGCTGACGTGGCTGCTGAAGGTGAGGATGTTCATCAGAGCTCATCGAACACTGTTTAAATGTGCAGGTGAATTGAACTCGAAATCAAACTCTTTTCCTTTGCTTCTACAGGATAATCTGGGTGGCAACAGTAAGACGGCCATGATCGCCACCATCAGCCCAGCCGCTGACAACTACGAGGAGACACTCTCGACGCTACGCTACGCCGACCGAGCCAAGAGAATCGTCAACCACGCCGTGGTGAACGAGGATCCCAACGCCCGCATCATCAGAGAGCTGCGGGAGGAAGTGGAGAAGCTGAAGGTGCAGCTCTCGCAGGCTGAGGTGAGCAGGGAATTATGGGAGAATATCTGAACTGAAGGCTACAGCTACGCTCTAATACAGGGTGAAAAAGTCTTTTCATTGCCATGGACCCCCAAATAGGATCATACTCCTGCGAGGGACCCCCATCCTAACATTTAAAAGGCACCTATATACTTTAATGTATGAAGACCCTGTTTATATTGTGAAAAATTAATATTATAAATATGTAAAATATTATTTGGAAAATAATTATTTTTTATATATATATATATATATATATATATATGTTTTTTCTACTCACTACAGTACTGTACTGTTAGCTGCATTATTTATTGTATAAATACTTTAACTAAACTAATATTTTAACTAAAATTAAAATGAATATGTAAAATATAAAAATAAACTAATTCAAAATATTATTAAAAACTACAATAGTATATCACTGATACTAAAATGAGGAGCTGTTAATGATAACGTTTGTTATGTTGTGTCGGTCAGTCTCTGAAGGCTCCTGAGCTGCAGGAGAAACTCCAGGAGTCTGAGAAACTCATTCAGGAGATGACGGTAACCTGGGAGGAGAAACTCCGGAAAACTGAGGAGATCGCACAGGTGTCACACACACTCACTGTGCTTGGTCTCTGCAGGACCGTCAGAAGCAGCTGGAGAGCATGGGAATCTCTCTGGAGTCGTCAGGGATCAAGGTCGGAGAGGACAAGTGCTTCCTGGTCAACCTGAACGCTGATCCGGCTCTCAATGAGCTGCTGGTTTACTATCTGAAGGTACATTGATCGTGCACTGAGACGTCATTAGTGAGGTTTGCATCACTGTTACTGTCGCTCATTCATTCCCAGTGGACGGTTGCACGAGGGGTGCAAGGATTGCTGATGCTCTTTTATGTTTTATCTCAAGGGGCACATAAGAATTAGCTTATTTGTCCATTTTTCGAATGGGCAAAATTAATAGAAACTGTTTAATTTATGCTTTAAAATGTAGTTAAAAAATATTAAACATTAAATTAATAAATGCTATTTAGTTTTTTGTTAAAACGAATTAAAGTTTTAAATATTTTATTTATTTTTCATATACTCACTACAGTACTGTACTTCATTATTTAATTATTTATTTTATATTATAAAATAAATAAAT
>NW_015549608.1:505625-508249 GCF_001515605.1 Sinocyclocheilus anshuiensis
CGATTATTATGGAAATGCAAAAAATAAATATATATATATATATATATATATATATACTTAAAAAGAAATAGTTATTTAAATTAGAGCCCGACCGATATATCGTTTTGCCGATTTTATCAGCCGATATGAGCCTGTCGCAGATATAACGGTATCGGAGAATATGCCGCCGATATGCCACTGATATGAACATTTTTTTTACAGAACATAAAATGGTGTAATTACTTAGTTTGTCCAGCAGAGCGCGCTCCATTGTTTGCTACTGGCGACCTAGATGAAACGCTTCAACGTTTGGACACACGAATGGGAAAGTGTCCAAACTTTTGATTGGTACTGTACTAGAATATACACAAAGAATATCGGCCGATATATCGATATCGGCGGGTTTTTACTCCCTAATATTGGTATCGGTATCAGCCCCCAAAAACCCATATCGGTCGGGCTCTAATTTAAATGTACCTGCTTATCTTGTTTAAAGCACAAACAAGTCAAAAACAAGTGAAAAAATCTGCCAATGCAACACTTATATTTTCTGAACACAAACCCTAATATCTTAAAGGTTTTTGCATCTCAAGTAATTTTATCTTGTTATTATGATGTTTAAATAATAAGAAATCAAGAATAATGTAAAATAAGGTGTTTTTTTTGCACTCTGTTACTTGAACACTGTAAAAATGTTTCTCTTCCGGAGAAAATCAACCATTATCAGTTCTATTTTAGTATTTTTTTTGTTGTTGTTGGTGTTGTATTAATTATAGTATTTATAAATATTTTGAATTACCTTATGCTTTTAGATTTCATTTTAATTTTAGTTTACATTTTGTTATGTGCTTTTGCCATTTTATTATTATTTTTTAAATCTATCTTTAATTATATTTTGAGCTTTTACTTTGTTTTAATTTTTGTTTTTGCGATTTCGTTTTTTAAATGTTGCTTTAATTTATTTGTATTTCAGTTTTAGGTTTAGTCATTTTTTTCCTTTTCACTTTTTCACATCTTTAATGTCAAGTGTTTCTCTTCCAGAGAAAATCAACCATTAGCAGTGCTATTTTAGTATATTTTTAGTATTTATTAATATTTTGAATTACCTTTTACTTTTTTTAGGTTTCATTTTAATTTTAGTAATTTTGTTATGTGCTTTTGTCATTTTATTATTATTTTTTAAATCTATCTTTAATTATATTTGTAGCTTTTACTTTGTTTTTACAGTTTTCATTTTAATTTTACTTTGTTTTTGTGATTTCGTTTTTTAAATATTGCTTTAATTTATTTGTATTTCAGTCATTTTTTTTCCTTTTCACTTTTTCACATCTTTAATGTAAAAGTGTTTCTCTTCCAGATAAAATCAGCCATTAGCAGTGCTATTTTAGTATATTTTTAGTTTTTTAATTACAGTATTTCTTAATATTTTGAATTATCTTTTACTTTTTTTAGGTTTCATTTTAATTTTAGTAATTTTGTTATGTGCTTTTGTCATTTTATTATTATTTTTGAAATCTATCTTTAATTATATTTTGAGCTTTTACTTTGTTTTTACAGTTTTCATTTTAATTTTAGTTTTTGTGATTTAGTTTTTTTAAATATTGCTTTAATTTATTTGTATTTCAGCAATATTTTTCCTTTTCACTTTTTCGCATTTTTAATGTTTAAGTTTCCTTTAAATGCGTGTTTTACATCTAATATTTATATATTATTTTATTTAATTTCAGCTTTATTTCAGTTAACGAATCAGCAAAGCATTATGGCATGATTTCCTGTAGTTTTAGTTGTATTTGTCCTCATCTCAGACCCCATGCAGAAGGCGGTGCATGCTCTGGAGAAGCAGTATGTGGAGGAGAAGCGTGTGGCGCTGGAGGAGCAGCGGCTGATGTATGAGCGCGAGCTCCAGTCTCTGCGGCAGCAGCTCTCGCCGGAGAAAGCGTCTCAGCACCAGCGCTGCAGCAGCTTCCCCACACACAACACACACACCAAACTGCGCCTGTGGACCGACGAGAGGTCAGAACGCAGACACATTCTGGAGCAACCTGGTTTTTATTTTACATTCTTGTATGTGAAATAAATGCAGTGCATTATGGGATTTAGTTCATGGCTATGGATGCATGTGATGCTGCGTTAGCAGTAGTTGATGCACAAGTATCTTAAAAGGCAACATAGTCATGCCGCCTGCGTTTTGAAACAGCCTTCAGGTTGTGTTGACTTAAAATAATACCTAGGTAGGCAGCTCACTAGGTTTTGGACTAGACTCGACTCACAATTGATTTCAGTATAGTTGACATTGACATGTGATGCTATACTGTAAAATGCATAAAAATACCCCAAACCAATTAACTTTTTAATAGATGCTTTAGTATTAAAGGAGAATTATTTAATCAATAATATTATATTATTTTAATATAAATTATAAACATATATACATATATATAAATTATAAATGTATATTTATAATCATTATTTCTCCTGCTTTGTATTTATTCACTGAGCTTGTCACAATCTGTATTTTAATATCATTGAGGTACTATTATCGTTTTTATGGATATTTTGAATTATTTTTATATTTTCCATTTAAATTTTTAATTTTAGAAATGTAGCTGTTTTTTGTTGTTGTTATGTTTTTTTTTTTTTTATTT
>NW_015549608.1:508317-513789 GCF_001515605.1 Sinocyclocheilus anshuiensis
TTTTTTAATATGTGTCTTATTTTTATATTATTATTATTAATATTATTTTAATATGTTGTGTTATTTATTTATTTTAATACTTTTAGTACTTAAACTAAAACTAAATGAAAATTAGAAATGTTGCCTTGGCAACTAACTGAATTAAAGTTTTAATAAGTAAATAATTATATATTATTACTAGTTATATAATATTAATAATTAATGATATACTATTAATTATATAATACATATAATATGTTTTTATATTTTATTTCAATATTCTTTTTTTTTAATTCTTTTTTTTTATAAATAGACTTACAGTAGTTAACAATAATAACCTTGGTCACAGTGTATTATGGGATTGATTTCACCATAAATGATACATGCAATTCAGCTTTTGAAGCTTTTGGCCAAAAGAAGGCGCTAATCATGCCGTCTTCCTTTTTGAAACAGTCTTCCTGTTGTGCCTGTGATGCCTTAAAATACTGCCTACATAGGCAGCTCACTAGGTTTTGGAACAGATCCATATTGTTTTCAAAATGAGGTGATTTCTCCATAGACACGCTTGCGTGTGTTTCAGGGACGAGCTGTTCCGTCAGAGTCTGTCTCGGCTGCGTGAGCAGGTGGTCCGAGCGAACACTCTCGTGCGAGAAGCGAACTTTCTGTCCGAGGAGATGCACAAACTCACCGACTATCAGGTCACGCTGCAGATCCCAGCCGCCAACCTCAGCGCCAACCGCAAGGTGAGAAACGTTCACTTAAAGCAATAAGCCCCAAGAAGCCATGGTTTACAGTGAGTTTATAACAGCTAAGGGCCGTTGTTAGGTACGACGCAAAGCGGATTGACTAAAACCCCTTTAGCTGTTATAAATTCACTGTAAACCACGGCTTCACGGGGTTTATTGCTTTTATAAAACGGTTATTCCATATACGTAGTAAGGTTCCACGAGCAAATAAAGTGTAATGATATTAATAAAAACAGTATTCTTCCACCAAACAATGTAGCTCCTCAGAAACAGTTGTGGTTGCAACAAAGTGGTTGCCGAGCAACACACAAACGTAAACAAAGGTGTGTGTTACTTTGTAGATTAATTTACAACAGCTTTGAATGCGGCTCAGCCAATCAGAATCAAGCACCGGAACGCTCTGTTTTATAACAGCAGATGCACAAATATAAAATATAAATATAAACTAGATCAGCATACAAGCTGAGCAGACGTGAAATGCAGAAAATAGAAAGAGAACAAGAGCATTTTATTCAATTTTTGTTGCATTTATCAGTTCATGCATTACTTGTTAGCTTCATGCATTGCTTGTTAGAAAGCAAACCTTAAGTGAAGTTGATAGTTGCTGTATTATGTTTCCTCTGTAATATTGAATTGCTGTAATTATTTTAATCACAGCGTGGCGCAATAGTCAGTGAACCGGCGATCCAGGTGCGACGTAAAGGGAAGGGAACGCAGGTGTGGACCATTGAGAAACTAGAGAACAAACTAGTGGACATGAGAGACCATTACAGAGACTGGAGAGAAGCAGCACAGGAGGTGGTGAGTGAAACAAATCAACGCTTTTATTCATCGAGGATGCATTGAATTGATCAAAAGTGACAGTAAAGACATTTAGAATGTTACAAAATATTCCTATTTCAAATAAATGCTGTTCTTTTGAACGCTTTTATCATCATTATGCATGCAGGTTTATGACCTCACATTAATTGAATGACAACATGAATTAAAAATGGTGACAAACAGTTCGAGTACCTAAAAATATACTTTTACATTCATGCATTTGGCAGATACTTTAATCCAAAGCAATTTACATTGTATTTATACATTTATCAGTTCATGCATTACTTGTTAGCTTCATGCATTGCTTGTTAGAAAGCAAACCTTAAGTGAAGTTGATAGTTGCTGTATTATGTTTCCTCTGTAATATTTAATTGCTGTAATTATTTTAATCACAGCGTGGCGCAATAGTCAGTGAACCGGCGATCCAGGTGCGACGTAAAGGGAAGGGAACGCAGGTGTGGACCATTGAGAAACTAGAGAACAAACTAGTGGACATGAGAGACCATTACAGAGACTGGAGAGAAGCAGCACAGGAGGTGGTGAGTGAAACAAATCAACGCTTTTATTCATCGAGGATGCATTGAATTGATCAAAAGTGACAGTAAAGACATTTAGAATGTTACAAAATATTCCTATTTCAAATAAATGCTGTTCTTTTGAACTTTCTGTTCATCTGTGAATCCTGAAAAATAAAATGTATCACAGTTTCCATAAAAATATTGTGCAGTACGACTGTTTTCAACATTGATAATAATCAGAAATGTTTCTCGAGCAGCAAATCAGCATATTAGAATGATTTCTGAAGATCATGTGACACAAGACTGGAGTAATTATGCTGAAAATACAGATTTGATCACAGAAATAAATTACATTTTAGCAGATATTCACATAGAAAACAGCTATTTTAAATTATAATAATATTTCACAATTTTACATTTTTTTCTGTATTTTTGTTCAAATAAATGCAGCCTTGGTGAGCAGAAGAGACTTCAAAAACATCTTACTGTCCCCAAACTTTTGAAAGTTGTTTGTGTAAAAAGCACTTTTTGCAGGGTTTCTGCGGGTCTAAACAGAAAGTCTTGAATTCATGAAGTCACAACATTAAATGTTGCGTGCACTGCAAAAAAAATGTAAAATGAATATCTTACTCAATATTTTTGTCTTGTTTTCCAGCACAAATATGTAAACATCCTTAAATCAAGACACATTTACTTGAGATGCAAAATGATGAGACATTTCCAAAATGAAGTGAGTTTATGCTTAAAACAAGAACAATTATCTGCCAATGGGAAAATCAAACTTGTTTTCTCTTTGAAAAGGTTATTTTTCTGACCCTATTAATAGATGTTTGTTCTTGTTTTAATCATAAGCTCATTTAATTTTGATGAATTTCTTCATGTCCCCTTCCACTTGCTTCTTAAATTTTCTTTACTTGGTCTTAAAATTTATGTAAATTTACCTTCACAAAACCTGCAGAAACCCTGTTTTTGTTTGATTTGACAGACACTTTTAATCAAAGCAACGTACAAATGAGGATCATTACATTTTTATTTATTTATTGTTTACTTATTTTTTGTTTATTTATTTACTCTTTTATTTATTTATGTTTAATTATTTACTCATTCACCTGTTTATATTTATTTATTTATTTACTTATTTATTTACTTAGTCATTTGTTTGCTTATTTTTATTTACTCATTTATTTGTTTCTTTATATGCTTATTTTTTGTTTATTTATATATTTACTCTTTTATATATTTATATGTTTAATTATTTACTCATTCACCCGTTTATTTTTATTTATTTATTTACTTATTTGTTTATTTATTTACTTATTTGTTTACTTATTTTTATTTACTCATTAATTTGTTTCTTTATATGCTTGTTTTATTTATTTAGATATTTACTCTTTTATTTATTTATATGTTTAATTATTTACTCATTCACCCTTTTTTATTGATTTATTTACTTATTTGTTTATTTATTTACTTATTTTTATTTACTCATTAACTTGTTTCTTTATATGCTTATGTTTTATTTATTTATATATTTACTCTTTTATTTATTTATATGTTTAATTATTTACTCATTCACCTGTTTATGTTTATTTATTTATTTAGCCGTTTATTTACAAATTTTTATTTACTCATTTGTTTGTTTATTTATATACTAATTTTTATTTGTATATTTACTCATTTATTTATTTTCTAATTTAGTTATTTATTTAATCCTTTATTTATATTTTTGGTTAATTACTCACATATTCACTCGTATATTTTTATTTATTTATTTTCTTATTTAGTTGTTTATTTCCTTATGCATTTATTTATTTACATTCATTTATATATAAACATATATACTCATTTAGTTGTTTAGTTACAAATTGTTATTTACTAATTTGTTTATTTATATACTAATTTTTATTTGTTTATTTACTCAATTTAAATTTTTTGGTTTTTTACTCATATATTCACTCGTGTATTGTTATTTATTTAGTTGTTTATTCGCATTTATTTATTTACATTCATTTATATATAAACATACATACTCATTAATTTAGTTGTTTTCTCATTTATTCATTTTTTCTTATTTATTTGTTTAATTATTTTCTCTATTTTTCTGACCCTATCGGCCCACATTTGTTCTTGTTTTAATAGTAAACTCACTTCATTTTTATAAATTTCTTCTTCATTTATTCCTTAAATGATTGGTCTTAAAAGGTCTAAAATGTACCTGCAGCAGCTCTGTTTAGTTTAGTTTGATTCGGCTGTTTTTCCCGCGTGTCTCGCAGGTGAACCGGCTGCACAGTAAGGCGGGCGATCCGTTCTATGAAGCGCAGGAGAATCACAATCTCATCGGCGTGGCAAACGTCTTCCTGGAGTGTCTGTTTCATGAGGTGAAGCTGCAGTACGCCGTTCCCATCATCAGCCAGCAGGGGGAGGTGAGCAGACGTCTGTGTGGTGAGCTGGCTGTTAGAGGCGTTTCTCATCTGGTCTCGATCTCTGTTGGCAGGTGGCAGGTCGTCTGCAGGTGGAGCTGCTGCGGGTGAGCGGCGTCGTTCCCGAGCGTTTAGCCGGAGGAGACGATTCCTCCGAGAACTCCAGCCAGAGCAGCGGATACGAGGTCATGGACAACAACGGAGAGATCGTCCACATGGCCAGAAAACTCACCTGCAGGGTAAAGAGCTCATCACAACTCATCACTGCATCTGCTCTGAGTTTGGGACGTTTATAACCAGTGTTGGGCAGTAACTAGTAGTGTAACTAACTACTAATAAGATTTCAGTAATAATATTACAGTTACCATCCATAAAACAGCTTAGTTACTTTTGATGCCTCAACTAGAGGTCTACACGGAGGACCCGAGGACCCGGGACCCGACCTGGGATCCGTATGGGTTCGGGGCTATATTTTAAATGGTCAGCCGGGTCCGGGTCGGGTCCCAATCTATTACTTCGGGTCCCGGGTCTGTTTAACATTGTGTGTAATACCCGAGTCGATCGGACTCGGAGAACACCCGGCCGTTATCAGAGTCAGTCAGTGCTGTGCGTGTGGTGTTTTGTAACTTTGAACTTGTAAAATTAGGATGAGAAAAGTGTGAGTCGGTAATTTGAAATAAGGTGAAAAAAGAAAAACAAAGAAAAAAACACGAGCGACGTGATCAGAAGCAGGGTGGGCAGAGTTAATGCACACGCATGGTGATGATGGATACCTTCATGAGTGATGTGAGTTACTATTGATAATTTTTTAAATAATATTATGAATGAACCGTCTTGTTGTTATATCTAAAATTTTTGCTCAGACTCTAATGAGTGTATTACGCATTTCAGTTGGCAAGAGAGGAGTAACACAGATGGAACTTGTTTGGCAAGGAGGATTGTGTGCATCACAGTCAGGTACAAGGGAGAAGGCTTCTTACATTAGGT
>NW_015549608.1:513856-520187 GCF_001515605.1 Sinocyclocheilus anshuiensis
GGGCCCGGGTCCAACTTTCAAAATAATAGACGGGTCCGGGTCGGTTCAGTGTAGCACATTTACGGGTCTCTTCGGGTTACGAATTTTTGGACCCGTGTAGACCTCTAGCCTCAACCCCACTGATTTAAAATCCAACAATCAAATAATTCCTAGATTTATTTTGAAAGAAAGTAACAAGTAAATATTACTTTTGAAATTAGTAGCTAGTAATGAGTAATATATTACATTATTTGAGTAACTAGCCCAACACTGCTTATAACATGCATTTGAGAGCAATAATTATTATTATATTATTTTTCTGAAATAATTTAAGAAAATTATTAATTCTTAAATTTTCTTAATTTATAAAATATTACAATAGCAATATTTCTTATTTTGTTTAATGCATTTATTTAATATATGTATAATTAATAATCATTTGTTATTTATAGATATATTGATTAATTTATATATTAATTAATAATTAAGAATATGTTATGTAATATTTAATTGTAATAAAAAAAAATAACAATAATTGATTTTTTTTTATTGATTTTTTTTTATTATATATGCAGCCCTACAAACAACTACAGCAAACCTGGAGGGTTTTATGATCACATTTTTTACTGTAAAATTGTTCTTAAATACAGAGATAGCAATATTTCTTATTTTGTTTTATATGTTCTTTTTAATGTTTGTTTTTTTATATATATACATATATATATATATATATATATATATATGTATATATAAACAGCAAACCTGTAGTTTTTTTATAGCAAAAATCCTTTTATATTCACTAATCATGTTTTTATGCCATGCAAATGTAAACATTGTTTTTTTTTTGATAAATTAAACATTGTTAGTGCAAATTGTCCTGATTTAAATGTCACCATAGTAAAGCATCAGTGAGACTGGATTGAAAGTGATAAACTATTCAGTGAATTTATGAATGTCATCTCTGTCATCTAATTATAAAGTTTAAATGAAAAATTATTATTTTTACACAATCAAATAATATGAGCATGTTTGTGGTAAAACCGTAAAAATCTGATTTATGTGTCTGTAATGGTAAGAATGAGCAGTGTTGTGTTTCGTGTCAGGTGCGGATCAGAGAGGCGTCTGGTCTTCCTCTCAATCTCTCCAACTTCGTCTTCTGTCAGTACACCTTCTGGGAACAATCAGAGCCCGCCGTGGCTCCGCCCATCGTCAGCCCGGACACGCCCCCCTCACAGACAGCCGACGCCCACTTCACTGTGCGCTTTGACCACTGCAGGGTAAAAACACTAACGTTTTTATTTTCGTTTAAGTTTTAATAATTTAGTTTTAGTAATTTTAGTTTTTTATTCGTTTTTTTTATGTCTATATCGTTTTTATTCATTTTTATTTCAGTGTCAGGTTTAGTTATTATTAGTTAAAAAAAGTTCATTTATTTATTTATTTTCAGTTAATGTTTATTTTATTTAAAGTAATGACATTTTTTATGGTTTTATTTAACATAAGCAACATAAGCAATTCATCACAGAGCCAACTATATTCATAGTAAATATACAATGCCAGATTTATTAGAAAGCTAGATTAGGAAATAAGATGGAGCAGAGGTGAAATGCAAAGAAGAGAACGTTTTTATTTTATTTTATTTTATTTATGCAAACTGATGTTTCTTACTTTTCTTTTATTTATTATTATTTAATATTTTCTTTGTTATTTATTTATTTTGTTTATGCAAATTTATTTATTTTATTACCTTTTATTTAATAAGTTATTATTATCATTATTTCTTTATTATTATTTAATATTTTTTTGTTACTTTTTATTAATTTTTTTGTTTATTTATGCAAATGTATTTATTTTATTAACTTTTATTTCATAAGTTAATATTATCGTTATTATTATTTAATCTTTTCTTTGTTATTTATTTTGTATTATTTATTTATTCTGTTTATTTATGCAAATTATTTATTTTATTACCTTTTATTTAATAAGTTATTATTATCGTTATTATTTCTTTATTATTATTTAATATTTTCTTTGTTACTTTTTATTAATTTGTTTTGTTTATTTATGAAAATGTATTTATTTTATTAACTTTTATTTAATAAGTTAATATTATCGTTATTATTATTTAATCTTTTATTTGTTATTTATTTTTTATTATTTATTTATGCAGATTTATTTTATTAACTTTTATTTAATAAGTTATTATTGTTATTTATTTATTGTTTAACCTTTTCTTTGTTTTTGTTTGTTTATTTATGCAAATTTATTTATTTTATTACCTTTTATTTAATAAGTTATTAGTATTGTTATTTATTTTGTATTATTTATTTATTTTGTTTATTTATGCAAATGTATTTATTTTATTACCTTTTATTTAATAAGTTATTAGTATTGTTATTTATTTTGTATTATTTATTTATTTTGTTTATTTATGCAAATGTATTTATTTTATTACCTTTTATTTAATAAGTTATTAGTATTGTTATTTATTTTGTATTATTTATTTATTTTGTTTATTTATGCAAATGTATTTATTTTATTACCTTTTATTTAATACGTTATTATTATTGTTATTATTTCTTTATTATTATTTAATCTTTTATTTGTTATTTATTTGGTATTATTTATTCTGACACCAAGTCTTAAAGTTCAGTCTTCAGTAAATCTAATATTACACAGACATTGTGCACTACTTTTTTGACATGGACCAGTTCACCACCACTTAGCAGCCACCCAGAACACTGTAGCATCGAGTGTTGTACAGTGAAGCAGCACTCAGATTCTCCTCAGGACGTGTAAAGGTCTGCTTTCGTTGCATTTATGTTGGCAGGATTTCGTGGTGCAGGTGACGGAGGAGTTTCTGGAGTTCGTCTCAGACGGCGCTCTGGCCATCGAGGTCTGGGGTCACCGGTATGCGGGTAACGGCCGGTCCGTGTGGGAGCTGGACGCACTGCAGGCCAAGAGACGCACGCTCAGAGACAGGTGCGTTTACAGCCAGAGTCTGGCCTAAAATAACACTCGCCAGGCACCAAACGCCAGTTCAAATCAGCGTTGGCGAGTTCATGAAACAATGTTACTCGCCAGTTGGCGATTTTTAATTTTATTATTATTAATAATTGCAATTAGATGTGTTTCCCTAATTTGTCCTGCCTGTGTTTTAATGAAATAATGCACATACAGTTATTATTATTATTATTATTATTATTTTATTTTAAATAATGAAAGTGCTTTTTCTAATATTTTTATTATTATTATTATTATATCAATTATAGTTGTTATTAAATACTTCACAGTTCAATAGTATTATAGTGATATTTCTTTATTAATTAAATTGTTATAATTTGATTAAATAATAATTTGTTCTGCCTGTTTTTTTAATGAATAATGATTATTATTATTATATAAATTACAATTATTAAATACTTTATAGTTCAGAAGTATTATAGTGATATTTCTTTATTGATTACATTTTTATAATTTGATTAAATAATAATAGTTATTATTATTATTTACAGTAAAAGTTTTATCATTAAATATGCTAGAGTTTGATTGGTCCAGAGCCGTAGAGAGATTGGCTCTGGATTGGTCTAACGCGTACAGCGCATGTTGGAAACGAAATGCCCATTGCCATTACGGAATGACAGCCCTGGAGACTTGTCAATACATAGAAAAGATGGTATCAATTGTACCTTACCAATTCGAGCCGAAGTCTGATGATGAAACGGTTTAACTGGCTGATCGACAAGCACTACTGGAGCAGGACGTTTCTCAGTGGTAAGTGTCAAGTGTTAACAATTTTGTGGAAATTATAAGATGTGATAAAACAAATTTACTCTCACAGCGTAGGATACAGCGTCTTCTCGACATGATGTTAACCACACTGAAATTTTACTTTTGTGGGCGGGCAAGTTGTGGACGTAGAACGTGGGCAGACATTATGCAAATGTGTTACTTCGTGACATAGAATTATTCGTAACAGAATAATATTCGAATTCCTGACGACTCATTTAGGCGATTGTGAGCCGACTCTTTTTTTTTGATAGACAATAACTTTAGTGCATACCAGGTTTTCTCTGAGGAGCCGAGCAGGTGACCTGGCCGCTCAGCGGTGAGCCAGCAGCTGTGGTGATGGGACGTGACATCTCCGTTCCCTCATTCAGGGAACGAGGGTTACATACGTAACCGAGACGTTCCCTTTCAGTTGCCAGTGTCCTGTGCGAGCCTCCTGCGCCCCTTTTTGGTGTAGGCCGGGGCTCGCAAGAAGAAGACCAGTCACCATTGTCATAGCACTACCCACTCAGTGAGATTTGATGACACTGGGAAAATGTACCCGTACCACTTGAAACAGGAGCGTTGTGGAAGGTCCATTCTTCCCGAAGGAGGTTTTGGAAGCACTTACACATATGAACAACCGTTTAGGTGCATATGGAAGATAAGAGGTGCTTATAACCCTCTTGGAAATGGCAGAAATCTGCCGGGGAAATTCTGGCTCTGAGGCTATACTGTGGACTTTACACATATGGGATCCACTTAGGTCTCTAGATATGGAACCCAGCCCTCTACTGGTTCTCATCGAGTGAGGGCCTGGCGCCGGACGTTCCGCCACGTCTGGTTGCAGAGGGATGGAGGAGCTCGACAGGATCTACAGTACGGACACTCTGAAGCAGTTTTAGCAAGCCGACACTAAACCAGGGCCTCTCAGTGCCTCTACCCATTTGAGGTGAGAGCACAGGAGGATAAAGGCTCCACACGAAGGCTATAGAATCTAGCGAATGTGTTGGGGGTCGCCCAGCCCACAGCTCTACAAATATCTGTCATTGAGAAGCTGGTCTGATGTCTTAAAGCTTTGTGTCAAGCGTCAAGGGTCAAGCGATTAGTCAACAGAAGAGACAGACGGCTGCACGTGAGTGTCCTGCATAATACGCAGAGTTTTCATTGATAGAAACTTCAGCTCAACTGACTACAAAGGCCAAAATGGGCCCTGCTGTAGTGCTTTGAGCTCTAGAGACAGGTCCCAAGAGGGTATAGAGGGGGGCTGGGGAGGATTTAACCTTCTCGCCCCCCTAAGGAGCCTGACGACCAAGTCAACCTGCTCCTCATCCTCCCTGACCTTGCACAGCGTCAAGGACGGGTGGAGGCAGCAGCAGGACATGTCGGATCGCCTCCGTCTGCTCCTGTACAGCCGAGAACTGCTGGGCCATGTTCTCGACTGCATCGCCGAAGAGGCCGGTCTGGGACACAGGAACTTTG
This sequence comes from Sinocyclocheilus anshuiensis, assembly GCF_001515605.1. NCBI lineage: Eukaryota > Metazoa > Chordata > Actinopteri > Cypriniformes > Cyprinidae > Sinocyclocheilus > Sinocyclocheilus anshuiensis. The sequence goes on from NW_015549608.1 coordinate 519,086, forward strand.
AGGAACCGAACATGTTGGCGTCCCTCATGTCGGCCAAACACAGCCAGAGATGGCGCTCCTGGACCACAAGTGTGGACATTGCAGATGTCCCAGAGAACCCGCAGTGACCTTCGTCGCTCGGAGCGCAAGATCAGTTGCGGTTCTGAGCTCTTTCAGAACTTCCGGATCGTGACCACCCTCGTGCAGGTCCTTCAGTGCCTTGGCCTGATGAACCTGCAGTCACCACAAGCAGGACCTGCTCCTCATCCTCCCTGACCTTGCACAGCGTCAAGGACGGGTGGAGGCAGCAGCAGGACATGTCGGATCGCCTCCGTCTGCTCCTGTACAGCCGAGAACTGCTGGGCCATGTTCTCGACTGCATCGCCGAAGAGGCCGGTCTGGGACACAGGAACTTTGAGGAACCGAACATGTTGGCGTCCCTCATGTCGGCCAAACACAGCCAGAGATGGCGCTCCTGGACCACAAGTGTGGACATTGCAGATGTCCCAGAGAACCCGCAGTGACCTTCGTCGCTCGGAGCGCAAGATCAGTTGCGGTTCTGAGCTCTTTCAGAACTTCCGGATCGTGACCACCCTCGTGCAGGTCCCTCAGTGCTTTAGCCTGAAGAACCTGCAGTAACGCCGTAGCATGTAAGGCAGAGGCAGCTTCTCCACAGGCCACATAAGCATTGCCGGACAGACCAGACGAGTACCTACAGACCCGGGAGGGGAGGCACGGTTTGCCCTGCTGGGTGGAGGCAGTGAACTGCATCGCTATCAACCGCCCCACCAGGGGTACCCCCGTATACCCCCTAGCTGCACCTCCGTCGAGAGTGGTGAGGGAGGAGGAGCTAGCAGGTCGGTTTCCGGCAGAAAAAGGTGCCTTCCACGCACATGTGAATGCTCTTTTAGGGAAAAAGCTCTTTTAGCGTGCTGAAGCGCACAGGGAGATGGCCGCCTGCAACACAAACAGGGGGTAGTGCAGCGTGATGTGTGCAACCCACTCGACATGAGAAACCACCACCGCTGAAGCGCTGTACCGCCAACACCAAGAGCTGCAAAGAGCGCGCTGAACTCGTTCAGTCTTCTTCTCTCAGTAGAGTAGTCAGGAGCAGAACGATGTG
>NW_015549608.1:520421-526129 GCF_001515605.1 Sinocyclocheilus anshuiensis
ATTGTCTCGTTTAGTTTACACTCAAAGTGGATTGGTCTCTCTAAGCGAGATCCCAATTCGTCGGTCACTGACGTGACATCGAGAGTGACTGACTGAAAGGAATTCAGGGTTATTATAGCTAATTAAAACTAAAAACATTAGAAAAAGCACTTTCATTACTTAAAATAAAATAAACATTTAATGAAATCAGGGTTATTATAGCTAACTAAAATTAAAACCATTAAAACAATTTAGAAAAATATGTTTTTCATATATATATATATAAAATATTTATATTTATATATAATATAAATTATATATTAATATAAATATATATACATGTAAATATTTTTTAAATATATACATGTATGTTTGTGTATTTATATATACATAATAAATAAACACAAAACACACATATATTATTGACAGTACTAAAAATATTTAATAAAAATTGATATATTTATTTAATTTAAAATACATTGCATTTTCATGGTTCAGTACATTTTTTTATTTGTTAGTAATAAAGTTCAGCACTGTTTTACTTGGAGTGTTATGTTTGTTTTCATAAATTATCGGTTGATTAATCGGTTATCGGTGTGGTCCAACCTAGTTCTGGTTATCGGTAAAACCCGTGAGCGTTCAAAGTGTGAATGTGAGTCGGTCAGCAGATCTGTGCGAGTGTGTGACAGACTGTATTCTCTCCAGCAGATGGAGGAAGACACCGATATGGATAGTTATCAGGTACTCTGACTTCTGCTGTTGCTGCTGATCATGTGCTTCAGACAGGGAGCGTCCATCATAATCGGCCATTAATGAGCCTCATATTATAATCTCGCTGAATTGAATGTGAGAAATGAGAGATTCCTGCACTAACACACGGCTGTCTTCACTCGGTCACATGATCAGTGCATGGCTGCATGATTCCTGCATGTTTACGTGCATTTGATGGAGCCACGTACAGTATGACCGCTTCATCTGTGTGAAAACAGCACAGTGGATTTAATCTGCCTTTATTAATTCATGCATTTATTTGTTTATTCTGGTGTTGTGTAAGTATTGAATTTTGATGCTTGGTTCCTAAATCTGCACCTGACACCGTGTCTACACTGCATTACACTGAAATCGTTGATCTTATTATTGGCATAGTGCAGAATGTAATGCATAGATAGAGTTAAAAGCAAAGGATGATTTAAATGAGACCAGAAAACAGAAATATTTTGAGCTGACCTTGATTGAATGCTCAGATGTTACTGAAATACTCAGTTAATAAAAATCAAATTAATATAGTAAAATAAAGAGGCGAAATGAAGCTTTGTTTTGTTTTGATTTTTTGAAAAAATAATTATCACTTGGTTTCTACACATATTAAAAAAGTTTAAATAAAAATAGAAATGTAAATTAAGCAAAATAAATAAATAACCAGAAAGGAAAAAGATAAAACAGAAATAAAGAAAAAATTAAATTGTAAAGTGACATTAACAACAATTTCATACAATTTATAGCATATAATTTTTTTTAACACAACTTTTTTAATTAAATTAATTTATTCCATTATTTTTCAAACGATCATGTCATTAGATTGGTTTTGTGATCCTTTCTTTTCTTGTGATTAGTGAGAATTCAGACAGATGATTGCCCTTTTTAAGCTAAATAACAAATATTCTGAAATATATTGAATATCATTAAAAGGCTAAAATATAGAATATGAAACTCATTTTTAACACGTTCTATATTATTATATAATTTAAAATATTTTAATATATTCTGTTATTCTATATGTTCTATATTATTCAAAAATTATATTATTAAACTTTTTTAATGTACATTTTTCATGATATTCAATATATATATATATATATATATTGTTTATATTGGTCTATATTTTTCATGATATTCAATATATATCTCAGTCTTTATATAATTAAGCATAAAAAGGGAGATCATCTGTCTGAACACTTACTAGTCACAAGAAAATGCCTAATTTTCTAAAAGTGTATATAGATGTTACGGACAAGAAGTAACAGATTTGTTACTGAAAAACTCAAACTATTCAAAATAATATCTGGAAAATCTGGAATCTGAGGGTGCAAAAAAATCAAAATATTGAGAAAATCATCTTTAAAGTTGTCCAAATGAAGTTCTTAGCAATGCATATTACTAATCAAAAATTTAGTTTTGATATATTTACGGTAGGAAATTTACAGAATATCTTCATGGAACATGATCTTTACTTAATATCCTAATGATTTTTGGCATAAAAGAAAAATGGATAATTTTGACCCATACAATGTATTTTTGGCTATTGCTACAAATATACCCCAGCGACTTAAGACTAAGTTTTGTGGTGCAGGTTCACAAATGTTATTTGTAATTTGGTGCTGACCTTTGGTGTTTATTGTAGACACGGGGTGAGATGGAGGTGCTGTATGTGGGTTGATCAGTGGGATAAACTTCAGATGGGATCTTCAGATTCTTTTCCACGCGCTTTAAAGTTTTTTATGTATTTTCTGTCTCAAACGAGCCACTTAAACGAGCAGCAGCGTATCTGAGGTCTGCATGTTGTTCTGCAGGAGGAGGATCTGAACTGCGTGCGTGAGCGCTGGTCTGACGCTCTCATCAAGCGCAGGGAGTATCTGGAGGAGCAGATCAAGAGGATCATCAACAAGCCAGGTTGGAGTTTGAAGCGTGTGTTCATCGTGCTGAGCTGCTGGAGCTGCTGCTGTGATGTAATGCGCTGTGATTTCCAGAGAAGTGCGAGGAGGACGTGGAGCGGGAGGCCGGGCTGGTGGAGCAGTGGGTGGGTCTGACGGAGGAGAGGAACGCCGTGCTGGTTCCGGCTCCTGGCAGCGGGATCCCAGGGGCCCCGGCGCACTGGTGAGAACTGAACCACTGGAAACCAGTCCTGCTCAACCTCAGCTGGTTTAGAAGACAAGCTGTTTGAGAGACACATATATAAAAACCAAACATTCCTCGATCAGACCTTTGTATTCATTGGAATATGTCTATTAGTTATTATTAAAGCTGCAGTCCATAGCTTTTGGCGCTCTAGCGGTTACTAAACAGAACTGCCTGCGTCTTGCAGAAGAACATTGTAGCCGGAGCTACTTCTCTCTGTTTATGTCTATGACGAATCACGCAGGTACTGGGCTACTCCGCAGCGGTACCTACCCGAACCAATGTAAAATAGTCCGAATATAAACACTTATTATATGTGTACCGTAGGGATTCTGGATAAGCCAAAAACACAGTTTGGAAAATGGATCAATGGTGTACTCGCTTATTATATAAATTTTGTTAATTTTGAACACAAAAAAAATGAGGGACTGCAGCTTTAAGGAATAGAAGGTATGATGAAGTTCATTGACTTTAATTTATTTGAGTAAAAACATATGATAATAATAAATTAAGATCAAATAAAATAAAAAAAGTAAAAAATACTATAGTATTATGCAATGTTTATCATTAAATTAAATACAATATTAATAAAAGTAATATTTTGTGCTACATTTATTTGACTTAAGTTATTATTATTATTATTAAGAATTATTTAACTAAAGTACTCTTAAGAAGTTCAGGACATTCTCATTAGATTCACTTTACTGTAAAAGTCTTTTTTTTTTGTAAAAACATATGATAATAATAAATTAAGATAAAATTGAAAATAAAAGTAAAAAATACTATAGTATTATGTAATATTTTAACATATAAGTCATATTAAATTAAATACAATATTAATAAAAGTAATATTTTGTGCTACATTTATTTTACTTAAGTTCTTCTTTTTCTTTTTCTTCTTATTATTAAGATTTATTTAACTAAAGTACTCTAAGAAATTCAGACAGTCTCATTAGATTCTCTTTACTGTAAAAGTTATTTATTTTTTGTAAAAATAAAAATATTAATCTAAAATACAGTAAAATAATAGTAAAAATACTTTAACACTAATATTTAACATTTTAAACCATTTAATTAAAGACAATTTAAGTAAAAATAATAATAAAAGTTGAAAAATATTATACAGTATTTTAAATTTTAAATCATATTAGATTAAATACAGTATTAATAACATTTATATTTTCTGCTACATTCTCATTAGATTCACTTTACTGTAAAAATCTTTTTATAAAAAATAGAAAAAAATATTAAAATAAAATGTAAAAAAAATACAAGACTATAACACTAATATTTAAAAATGTAAATCATATTAGATTAAATACAATATTAATAAAATGTATATTTTCTGCTACATTTATTTAACTTAAGTATTAAGACTTATTTAACTAAAGTACTCTAAGAAATTCAGAAATTCTCATTAGATTCACTTTACTGTAATAGGTATTTATTTTTGTAAAAATGAAATAAAATGATAAAAATAAAAAATGACTATGTAATATATTTAAAAATTTAAATCATTAAATTAAAGGAAATGCAAAATTAATACAATCAATATTTTCTGCTACATTTATTAAGTAACTAAAGTAGGCTAAGAAATTCAGATATTCTCGTCACTCTCATTAGATTCATGTTACTGTAATAATAATATTTTTTTGTATAAATTAAATATTTATTTTAAACAAAATAAAAGTAAAAAATAATATAGCTAATTTAAAAAATTTAAATTTAAATGTAAATATTTGCTAATTCATTTCATTAATACACAAGTATTTTTAAAGTACTCTAAGCATTTTCAACCATTAAATTGTAAACAGATGTTCTTAAATGTAATTTTCAACCTGCACATGACAAGACATCGAATAACATGAATTAAACAGTATCTTGCAGTACTATTCAAAGTCAGTGAAAAATGCTGTTAACAACCCATTTTCCTTCAATAATGGTGAGTGAAGCAGGCTTGGATTCTGAAAGATATGTTACTTAACTGACAAGCATGAAAGGAAAACCTGTTATCGGAACAGTTTTGGAGGAAAAGTGTTCACATCAGTGTTGTTGTTGCTCAAGGGTTCCCCCTGCTGGCATGGAGGCTCATATTCCTGTGCTGTTCCTGGATCTGAATGGTGAGATATATTGATCTTCAGGGTTCAAGGGCTGAAGGTTTTTCTGGTTTACATGACTCTGTCAGATCAGTGATTTAGGCTGGTTTGCTTGTGACGGTTATTTTATCTGTAATGTGTGTTTTGCAGCTGATAACCTGACGGTGAACGATCAGCTGACCGGTCCTCACGCCGCCGGTGTTAACTCAATCCTTCCCAAAGAGCACGGCAGCCCGTTCTTCTACCTGCCCATCATCAGACACAGCAATGACGAGGTGAGAGGAATTAAGCCTGTTAAATGACAGTGACGTGTGTCTTCTACATGAATCATATTAATAACCTCAGAGCTCATGGTCGGTCTGATTTGAAAGGTTTATATAAGGGCTGAAGGTTTTTCTGGTTTGCGTGATCCTGTCAGATCAGTCATTCAGGCTTGTTTGCGTGTGACTGTTATTTTATCTGTAATGTGTGTTTTGCAGCTGATAACCTGACGGTGAACGATCAGCTGACCGGTCCTCACGCCGCCGGTGTTAACTCAATCCTCCCCAAAGAGCACGGCAGCCCGTTCTTCTACCTGCCCATCAACAGACACAGCCATGACGAGGTGACAGGAGTTACACCTGTTCAAATGTGTTTACACCTGTAGGAGTTACACCTGTAGGATTTTTCAGATGTGACCCTGGACCACAAAACCAGTCATAAGGGTCAGTTTTTTGAAATTGAGATTTATACATCATT
>NW_015549608.1:527523-527840 GCF_001515605.1 Sinocyclocheilus anshuiensis
AGGGATTTAGGCTGGTTTGCTTGTGACTGTTATTTTATCTGTAATGTGTGTTTTGCAGCTGATAACCTGACGGTGAACGATCAGCTGACCGGTCCTCACGCCGCCGGTGTTAACTCAATCCTTCCCAAAGAGCACGGCAGCCCGTTCTTCTACCTGCCCATCATCAGACACAGCAATGACGAGGTGAGAGGAATTAAGCCTGTTAAATGACAGTGACGTGTGTCTTCTACATGAATCATATTAATAACCTCAGAGCTCATGGTCGGTCTGATTTGAAAGGTTTATATGTTAAGATTTCTCATACGTAAATTACCCAA
>NW_015549608.1:528101-541141 GCF_001515605.1 Sinocyclocheilus anshuiensis
AGATGTCAGGATGATGGCTTAAAATGCAATTATCGGCATCGGCCTGATATGAAAAATTATGCCGATATGTGTTGCCGATAAGACTAATAACTTCCGGTGTGCAAAAGAATCAGCAGCAGCCGTTCAGTAACGCGTTTTATTTTTCTAGGGGTCGCTGTTGGCCTACTTGTAATAAAATGAAAGCAAAATACAAACAAATATAATTAAGATTGTGCTTCTGATTAAATAAAGCAGTAATTGATGTCATAAAATCACGAGTATGGTTTGATTTAAAGGTCAGAAGCTATAGCTTACATTAATAAAAATCACAAACATAACACTTGTAAATTAAAAAAAACATTTATTCATTAATGTGTAATGTTTTTTTTTTTCAAACGGATTATAATTTACAACTGCATCCGTCTGAAAAAAAGTAGCGATTGGTTTATAGTTGATTTATAGTTATTTTCAAAGCTTTCAATGTACTCTCATTATAAAAGAACTTCAATATTGTTTATTTAATTCTAACAAGTAAGTTTTTGTTGAAACCAAACCAAAATTTAAAGTCATTTGTTTATAATCTCTGCACAGGAGAGACTTGGTGTTGTTTCCAGACAAAAGGAAATATATCGGTATTGATATAATTTTGATACCAAAATTAGTTGAAAAATATCGGCATATCGGAAAAAATCCAATATCATGCATCCCTACTTTGAAAAATTATTCATGATGGTACTAAAATAATTGTGTATTGTTATGAGTGTATTGTTTATAATATTACAATATTATACCATTGTTTATTATTGTTATATTATATAGTTATTTTTTTGGACAAAAAAATATAGTAATGCTAATCTAATAAAATTAACCAGTGAGAATAATGAAAATTACAAAAAAACTAAAAAAACTCAAAGAATATGTCTGGATGCATTACATTCATCAAAGTTTGGGATTTTGGGATGTTAAATTGTCTTGAAAATAAAGTTTTATTGAAAAAAAATTGCAATGGACCTAAAATAAGCTTAATTTGCTTTATACAAATCTTCTTGCTCTTCTTATTTTATTGATTTATTTATTTATTGACAAAAAAATTATGTATACAATTTAATAAAATTAATATGAATTATGTCTCGTAGCGTTCATATGTGATGATTTCTCTTGCTCTCAGGTGTCGGCTGTGTGCTCCTGGGATTCGTCCATCCACGACTCCATCCATCTGAACCGGATCACGGCGCCCAGCGAGCGGATCTACCTGATCGTGAAAGCCACGGTTCAGCTCAGTCACCCGGCGTCTGTGGAGCTGGTGCTGCGCAAGAGGATCGCCGTCAACATCTACAACAAACAGGTCTGCAAACACAGGGAGGCAACATGATTCATCTTAATGACTTTATTAAAACTCAAAAATCAAGATTCTTTATGATTGTTGTTGTTAATTATTTTATTTTATTATTTATTTTATATATGTAAATATATATTTATATATATATATATAACTGATATATCTATCTATCTATATATATCTATATATATATATTATTTTTATTTTTTTTTACTCATTTTTAAATGTGACATGAAGATTTTACCACCCTCTTCAGTTTTGGCATATTGATTTATGAGTTTTTGTTGAAGTTTATTGAGCTGTGATGAGATGTATGATTGGCATGTACATGTTATTAATGTAAATTCATGACTAATGTCTGGTAGAGTTTTACTCAGAGCCTGAAGAGACGGATGTCTTTGAAGAACGTTCTGTACTCCTGTGGAGTGACGTATGAGATCGTGTCCAACATTCCAAAGGTACAAACTTCACACTGTTTCCTCTTCATGTTTGTCTGTCTGAATGCACTGATCACACACATGCTGTCTTCATGAACAGGCGTCTGAGGAGCCGGAGGAGCGAGAGACTCTGGCCTTGATGGCGGCGCGAGGAGAGAGTGAGGAGACGCTCGATGGAGAGACGTATATAGAGAAATACACCAGAGGAGTGCTGGAGGTGGACAATATTCTGTGTCTGGAGAGACTCCGGCAGGTTCGGCTTCAATTTAGGACAGATTTCTCTCACTATCTGCTGTTACTGCTGGAGTGTTTAGTAGAGATCAACCAATATTGATTTTTTGTAATGATACCGATATCGATTATTTGCATGTTTTGTGCCCAATAACCAATATGCAGAACCAATATTTATTTATTGTTTCACTTTTATCTGCTGTTTCTGCTGGAGAGTTTAGTAGAGGTCTACCGATATAGATTTTTTTTTATAACCGATACAAATTATTTGCATGTTTATGTGCCGATAACCGATATGTAAAACCAATACTAATTTATTGTTTTACTTCTATCTGCTGTTTCTGCTGTAGTGTTTAGTAGAGATCGACTGATATTGTTGTTGTTGTTTTTTATAACCGATACTGATACAGATTATTTGCATGCTTATGGGCCTATAACCGATTTGCAGAACCAATATTTAGTTATTGTTTCACTTTTATCTGCTGTTTCTGCTGGAGAGTTTAGTAGAGGTCTGCCAATATTGTTTTTTTTTTAATTTTTTTTTTTTTATAACCGATACAAATTATTTGCATGTTTATGTGCCGATAACCGATATGTAGAACCAATATTTATTTATTGTTTTGTTGTATCTGCTGTTTCTGCTGGAGTGTTTAGTAGAGATTGACCAATATTTATATTATTTTTTCTAACCGATAACGATTACCTTATCTGAAATCTTTTCCTTAAATCTCAAAACGACCACAAGATGGCGGCATTTATCGGTGGATCCAATATTACAAAACCAATATCCGATTATGAAAAAATGCTTAGATATCAGGAAACAATATCAGTCAAACCGATTATCGGTTGATCTCTAGAGTTTAGTGTGTAATTGTGGGTTCATTCAGGCCGTGACGGTGAAGGAAGCTCTCTCCGCTAAAGGCAGACACATACGGCGCAGTCTCAGCACGCCCAATGTCCAGCACGTAAGACCAGATCTACTATTGACTTGTGTATAGAAACAAAAGACTGTCCATTGTGTAACAGAACAGTAATATATATTTGTTTAGAGCTCTTGTTGTAAACCGGACGGGACTGGATGTGAGGATGAGGACGTAAAGGTTAGTGAACACTACAGACGGTGTGTTTGTTGTGAATGTCTTTGTCTGAACGTTGACTTTATTTCCACAGACTCACTGTGATGGTCCAATGGATGTCACAGAATCCAACGTAAATGAAGCTTCACTCAACAGTCCTCTCGCAAAAGACACGCCTGTCAAAAACAAAGAAAATCAGGGTAAATTAATGTATGATGGTGAACTTATCTTTTTGCTGGGAGGATTTGAAAGACAAAGATGTTTTTTTTAAAGCAAGCATTCTAAAAAAAAAAGAACATTACTGTAGTTAAAACAATATTAAAGATTATAACTAAACAATTTAATTAAAATAATAATAATAGTTGTTGTTGTAAAAAATTCAACACTTCTAAATAAAAAAAATGCAATAATTTGTGATAATTAAAAAAAAGTTATTGTTAGTAGTAAATAGTGCATTTAACTTTTCAAGACTTAAAAATAAAAGAAAATAGTGAATATATATATATATATTATAGATATTAGTAGTAAATGGTACATGTAACTTTTCAACACTTCTAAAAATAAAATAAAAATTTATAATTAAAAATAGATAATTATATATGAATAAATACAGACCTTTTCAGTTTTTGTTTATAGCGCCTTTAAACATCTTTATGCATCATTGGATGCAAACGTTCTCCTCAGGATCGGTACCAGAGAGTCCAACGTTCTTCAACTCCAGTCCGTTTAAGGTTCTGTCTCCTCAACCGCCCAAGTTCCTCAAACACACTCACTCACACACACACACAGAGACACTCACAGAGACTCTCCCTCCCTCACACACACACAAACACACTCACTCACACACACACACAGAGACACTCACAGAGACTCTCCCTCCCTCACACACACACAAACACACTCACTCACACACACACACAGAGACACTCACAGAGACTCTCCCTCACACACACACACACACATATACACTCAGTGCTTCGTTCCCATTATGTGTCTCATATACCATTCATATTGTGTTTCCACCCTCCATATTCTCACATATTTTATGATCTGACAATGATTCAGGCTCTGGTCCCTGTCTTAAAGTGTTTCTAAGTGTCTCTCAGTCCACAGAGAAGCTGTCTTTCAGCCAGGGTCCAAAATGAACACTAAATTAAGATCCAAATGCAAGTGAAAATCACCAATTGGCTGGTAATTTCATTAGGATCTCTAAGATGATCCTGATGATGCTTTGTAAGTATCCTCATCTGAATCTCACTAGTGACATTAATTCAGTTTAAATCAAAGACATATAAAACAATTTGCGAAAGAAAAATTAACCACCCAAATGTAAATATGATAACAAAAATATATTATTCCAATTTTTAAAAAAGCAACAAATTATTTTCAGTGAGGAATATTCATTGTTTGTGAACTTTTTTCTTTTCTTTTTGCTTGTAAATTCTCCCCATATTAGTTAATTTTGGACCCTGTTCCCAGCATGCATCAGTCCCTCAAGCCTGTTCATTTATACAGCCACAGATTTATTCAGACTGACCTCTACATGATGCTGAACCTGTTAACCGGAAGTACGAGTTTAAAGGAATAGTTTACCTACAAATTTTTTCATTCACTTTATTTAACATTTTGATTACATTTTGATTTAATAAGTCTAAAATGTTATATAGCCATCATGTAAAAAGTAATAAAATATTTTCCTTATACCTTAAATACATTTGGGTTTTCATATTTTAATTACATTATTATTTACAAAGAAGTTAAGAATATTTAAATAAAACGAAAGTATTTTATATATATATATATATATATATATATATCATTGCAGTTATTGACAAGTCATTTATGTACTATTATAGTTTTTATAACTATATTTAGGTTTAATAAATTTTTTGTTTTAGCTCCGTTTTAGTTTTCATTTATTTCCATTTTGTCATTTTAATAATAGTTTTAGTTTTAATGAATGATAATAACCCTAAAAATAAAATTATATAGTTAAACAATTATATGAAATTACATCAAAATTTTGAATGATATATATATACTACTGTTTTGACACTTTTCTGTAATTTTTGTCAAGGTTATTATCCTTCATTAAAACTAAAACTATTATTCAAACTTTAAATATATATATATATTAGCTGAAAAACTTATTCAGTTAGATACCTAGGCAATGTTTCTAATTTTCGTTTAGTTTAATTTGAAGAATTAAAATTACTACCTGGAAATAAATTAAAACTGAACTAAAAATAAATTAAACACAAATATAAATTTTTTTTTTTTTAACTAATAAAAATGATAACAGCACATAAAAATATTACTAAAATTAAACTTAAAAATGAAGCTAAAATTAAAATGAAAACAGAAAATGTAAAAACAAAAGCTAATTCAAAGTATTATTTAAAAAGTATACTTTGTAGCATTGTATGTAAAAGAGCAGCTCTGATGTTGTACAAAACATCTAATTTTGTGTTCAGTGAAGAAAGAAGAAAATAATACGAGGAATGTCAGAACAACATGAACATGAGTTTTTGTGCTAACTATTCCTTTAAAAGCGCTGAATCTGTGGCTGTGTGCATGTGCACTCACCTGTTGGCTGTGCTGCATGGCTCGTGTGAAGTGTGCTGTTGTGCCCTGATTGCAGAGCATGCGTTGGTTTGTGGACCCCGGCGGACCCTGGTCCAGACCCAGGGCTCAGAGCGAGGGCCGTGGCACCAGTGACATCATCAGCAGCTCGGCCAATCACAGACAGCCCAGACTGAGCACTGATCTCACTCACACGCGGCCGCACGCTGCTGTAAGTCAACACATGCATGTCGCATACTAGTTAATACTACTAGGAAGGGCCCTCTTGAAACTGTCGATTACCACAGAAAATCATTTTTAACCTGTCCATTATGTTGTATATTTCTTTTATAATATACCTTTTTAATTTTAAAAATGTTATTTAATTTTAAATCTAAAACATTGCATAACAGTAAAAAGTAATAAAATATTTTCCTTACACCTTGAATATATGTGGGTTTTCATATCTTAATCATTATTTACAGAGAAGTTGTTCAGCATATTTTAATAAAACATATATAAATAATAATAAAACATACTACAAAATACTTTTTTAAAGAACTTCAAAGAATTAAAAAAAAATAAAATTGAGAATTTTTGCATTATTATTGCAGTTATTGACAAGTAACTGACAGCATCCCACTTGAATTCCTTGGTATTAGCTTGAAAATAACTCAAAATATTTCTTCTTAGAACCAAATTCATTACATTCATGTACAAACAATTGTCCAGGAGGGTTAAATTTATGCATTGCATCCCTTTTAAAACTGATGATGCTGCCCCATCGTCGTCATCATCATCTCGGCACCATTTGCATCTCATTGTATCCCATCACCCTCATGTGAATGATGAGTAACTGCATGAATCCCTCAGCTTGTGTTTAACTCACTACTGCAGCACTTCACATATCACACTGTTAGTTACAAAGCAAATTAATTATCACTACTTTTATATTCAGTAGAGTTGTCTGCACTGGAAAGCTAATCCAGCCACTTATGTTCCCTATATTTCTGAAATAAAATAATTTTACTTACACATGTATCATATGTGTTAAGTGATTGTTATGAATTCATTGATTATATTATCTAACTTTAAATTCATTTACGTTTATATAATTTTTGAAATTATTTAAATTTTAAATAATTCTAACATATATATATATATACACACACACACACACACACACACACCGATGAGCCATTACATTATGACCACCTATCTAATAATCTGTAGGACCTCCTTTAGCCCACAAAACAGCAGCAATGCATCAAGGCAATGATTCGATGAGGTGGCTATAGGTCTCCTGGGGTATCTGGTACCATAATGTCAACAGCATGTCCAGTTCCCGTACATTGTGGGGTGGTGGTGGTGATGTAGCGCGAACCCGCTTTTTGATTGAGTTCATGTCAGGTGAATTTGGAGCCAAGGCATTAACAGAAATTCACCATCATGTTCCTCGAACCACTCCTTGACGATTCTGGCAGTGTGGCATGGCGCATTATCCTGCTGGTAAAGGGGCCTAAAGTGTCCCAAGAAAACATGACCCACAGCATAACCGGCCTGTGTTCACCCAACAGTGCATCCAGGTGCCATAGCCCCTGTTGATAATCGGTGAGTCTGCGATCGGCCGTCAACATGATGCACCAGGAATCTTGATTCATCAGACCAAGCCACTTTCTTCCAATTATCCATGGTCCAATCTCGATGGTCCATTTCATGCTTTGTTGGCGATGGCGTGCAGTTAGCATGGGGATCAGGCCAGGTGGTCGGCTACACAGGCCCATACGCAGAAGGCTGAAGCGATGACGCACTACAAGCGTGTCGTTTTTCCAGATCGAAGTTCTGAGGCGCTGTGCCCTCACAATTTGTTTGTTATCAAACACCAATAAATTGGCAGCTTTTCTCATTCTGACACCGAACACTCTACTGACCGAAAGCCAGTACTCAGGTGGTATATATACTGCTCTGTGAACCGCATCTGTGGCACCATTCGGTTGCCAGTTGTGGTCATTGCTCTAGGCTGGGGGTGGTCGTAATGTAATGGCTCATCGGTGTGTGTGTGTGTGTATAAAATATTGTAAAATCTAAATTCTTAGATGACATATTGCTTTGATGCTTCCAGTGTAGACGACTGAAATGATTCAACACTGGATGTATCCGGTATCGATCCCCTGTTGTAGACAAAAAGACCGAATACAGTAGCAGATGTGCTTCAGGATTTCTTTACAAGGGGGCGGTAGAGTCCCTCCTGATCACTGCTTTGCTGTTTGTTTCCTGTTTGGTCATCGATGATTTATCAGGATTCAGAGGAGGAGGATCCTGACATGGATTCAGCCTTCACCCGTTCCAACGATCCAGGCCTCGGGTCTCTGGAGCTCCAAAACTTCAAGCCTTACATCCCAGAGGATTTTGCCAACTTTGAGGTGTACAATGCCAGCCTTGAGACCCAAGATGGGGCCATATGTGTGCAGGGAGAAATGGCGCTGGGGATCGGAGAGTTAACAGGGACACAGGCTGTGGAAAAAGAAGTGTCCCGTAGTCCCACGGCCAGCTCATGCACGAGCGGCTACTTCTCCCATAGTGCCTCGAACGCCACGCTGTCCGACGTGCTCCTCAGCGGTAGTGATAGTTGTGACCAGCTCAACAGCAGAGAACCTGCAGACCCTCAGGAAGCACTGCACGGAAGAGGGTTGCATCCTTCCAGAAGTGCCTTGGGATCTTGTCCAGCCCAAACCGTTCCCACTCAGCCCTGTTCCCATCACTGCACTGACCGGGACTGTTCCCCTCGGCTTCCCCGCAAATGTATCCTGAGCGTCAGTCAAGAATTCACGGACTTTAAGGGTGCAGATGATGGTGTAGGGAAAGAAGACCTTGGTAACATCAGATGGAAGGCGGAATCGATTCCCCCAAACTTTAAGGGTGTAGATGATAGCATAGGAGAAGACAACCTTGGTAACATTGGATGGAAGGCGGAATCGATTCCTCCAAAATTTAAGGGTGTAGATGATAGCATAGGAGAAGACAACCGTGGTAACATTGGATGGAAGGCAGAATCGATTCCCCCAAATTTTAAGGGTGTAGATGATAGCATAGGAGAAGACAACCTTGGTAACATTGGATGGAAGGCGGAATCAATTCCCCCAAACTTTAAGGGTGTAGATGATAGCATAGGAGAAGACAACCGTGGTAACATTGGATGGAAGGCGGAATCGATTCCCCAAGGCATTGATCCCCTGCCCCAGTGCCATCTCCACAATGGGAAAGAGTCTCCCAGTGTCCCAGCACCTTACGCCAACCCACAGCTGGAAAAAAGTCAAGGACTCGAGTCCTTTGCAGATGTAGAACCTTCGGTGGACTCTAGCGAGGACGAGAACGGACCAGTTGCTCAGTTGCCGGACTGGATGGCCCCCGGTGAGCAAGTTTGGGTGGGCAAAAGGAGTGGGACGGTGCATTATGTTGGAGGGGTAGAGTTTGCCAAAGGCATCTGGGTTGGAGTAGAGCTGGACCTTGCTGTAGGTAAGTGAGCTTTTCCCTGTCTTGCTCTTTGACGCTGAATCCCATCTCAACTCCTTGTAACCTTAGACCTTTCTCGTCCTTCCATAGGCAAGCACAATGGTACAGTCCAGGGAAGGGTGTACTTCCGGTGTGCCACAGGTCATGGTGTCTTCGTGAAGCCATCCTGTTTGACTCGAGGACCTCCGTCCATAGACACTGAACCTCAACCTGTGCTTCAGTAGGAGCAGGACATTTACCCAATGGTTTGTAGACGATCTCTTCGGCACCAGCACCAGCGACCGCCTGGACAAACCAAGTGCTAACAGAATCCATCCTTCTGATTTGTTCATCACGTTAGAGATTTGTTGGTTCCTCTGATTCCATGGCAATAAACCCAACCTGTGTGTCTTGTGTTGAAGTTATAGGCCTATTTCAGTATCGTCTTTGAATGTCGAGAGTTGCACAGTTGCACAAACACGTTTTATATATCATGTATAGCTGTAATACTTACATCCATCTTGGTTAATTGGTTACCACTTCTTATATGACTAAATGTATTAATCGAATGATGCCTAACTCTACTATACTTTAAGTGAGTTTGAGATTTGGATGTCTGTTCAAGGTAAGAGTGTACTACTGTTTATGACCATTTTGTTTGCGTGATTATATCAGGTATTACCAAAGACATAGCCTTTCAAATCTGCTGTTCAAACTTCTAATGTAGAATACTTTGGCGACGTGTTTTATGCTTGTGTACTTTAATATGTGTTCGACCGATTTATGCTAATGTGCTAAGTGCCATATTTCTGGTTGAAAGGCCACATGCCCATCAGAACTTCAAAATTGTGGTCAATTTTGTTTTAGATTTAATAGTATTTTGATTGGATGGCAAGCCAGTTGCTCGTACTCTGTTGCGTTACTGGCTTGTTGAGTACTGTAACTGTTGAAGGACTGCCAATATTTCTGTTAACAGAGCTGTCTGAACACTCGCACTGGAGTAACTTATCCTGGATGCACATTAAGTTACGTAATGCACAGACTTTTACGCATTCTCAGATACTGATTTGACGCTTCTCAGGAGGTTGACGGAAGTGAGGTCACCCCTGATGTGGAGAGCACCTTGTTTTCTTTATCAGAGCCTTGCCGGTAGGGAGCATTTTTGCAAAACACAGATATCCTGGTCTACTTCGTATCGGCTATAGACCAGAAATGCCCTAAAGTACTGACACAAGCCCTGTTCATGAATGGGGTCTTTTTAGATAGTCGACTTCTAGGTTCACCCGCCTAATAAAGAAGCTTTCGAGCATTTAAATCCATGTGTGTTTGACTGTTGAGTAGTATTTTGATTAGTTTGTGATACTAAAGCCAATATTAATGTTTTTATAGGTATAAATGGGAGATGGGCAATATCGGGGAATGGGAGATAGCCTGAATAATGCTAGTATGTTTAGTGACCGGCCATGACCGGTGCTGTTATTATTGCTCTGTTTTACCTGAAGAACTGTGGATCTCATAAGAAGTGAATACTATTGCTGTCAATGGAGACGGTAAAATGAAAACCCAAGACCTTACTTAAAAGAAAACAAAGCTGCTCTCCTTGACAAGGAGCTGTACATAAAATGTATGAACATAGTATTTACAATATTATAAAATGTACAGAATTGTATTTATATTGTATCTCTGCAGATGTTGGTACAAAGATGTTGTAGAATACAGAACGTTTACAAACGCTTTTGTGTGTGTTTTCTTCCTTTGTATGACATTTATTGGTTGTTTTTCTATTGATATAAGAGGTTTGCTCATAAAAATTTGGGTGAACTACTCATTTATCATGTTATAGGTAATATAATAATTGTACTAAAGCATAAACAATGTTTATTTGCATTTGTTGCTGAATTTTTTTTACATTTAAAGACTAATCATCAAGCATGCAATTATTCATTGATTATCTTTTTTCTTCTTCACTGATAATCACTAGAAAAACTGCACACCCTGAATACAGTTCATTAGTACTCAGATTTAGACAAATTCAGTGCAACATTTTTTTAAAGCAAAGTGTCTTAATAAATGAAGGAAGTGACTACAATATGTGCATTTTGACGAGTGCGTTGCACTGACCTTATGTTTGATTGATTGGCTGATTTCATATCTTCCCCAGAAGTAGGTTGTCTACCCTGAGTCTGACCTTTGACCTACATTATCATGTTGAGTTATAGGGCTGCATCTGAAATCGTAGGTACTTCTTTGAATTAGTAATTACTTCACGATAACAAAAAGAGTATGTTCTAATATGAATGTAATCTGGACATACTACATTCGCCTTGTCATTGTCACGTGACCTACTAAATCCTCTCCCATGGCCTCATGGGATTGTAAAGTGTCCATCATATGCACAAGTCAGAATTACGCTGGAGGCAGTAGGTCATCCGGGTAATTTATGCCTAATCTTTTACGTGGTACTGTGTATTCGGACATACACTACTACCAGTCAAAAACTTCTGAACTGTAAGATTTTTTATGTTTATTTTAAAGAATGCTCTTCTGCTCACCAAGCCTGCATTTATTTGATCCAAAATACAGCAAAAGCAGTAATATTGTGAAATATTTTTACTGTTTAAAATAACTGTTTTCTATGTGAATATCTGTTAAACTGTAATTTATTTCTGTGATCAAAGCTGTATTTTCAGCATCGTTACTCCAGTCTTCAGTGTCACATGATCCTTCAGAAATCATTCTAATATGCTGATTTGCTGATCAAGAAACATTTATTATCCAAAAGTTAAAAAGACGAGCATTCATTTAAAATAGAAATCTTTTGTAACAATATACACTACAGTTCAAAAGTTTGGGGTCAGTAAATTTTTATTCTTTCTTTTTTTGAAAGAAATTAAAACTTTTACTCAGCAAGGATGTGTTAAATTGATAAGAAGTGATAGCAAATATTTATACTGTTAGAAAATATTTATATTTTGAATAAATGCTGTTCTTTTTAACTTTTTATTCATCAAAGAATCCTGAAAAAAGTATCGCAGTTTCCAAAAAAATATTTGGCAGCAGATAATTCTAATAATAAATCAGCATATTAGAATGATTTCTTAAGGATCATGTGACACTTTATACTGGAGTAATGGCTGATGGAAATTCAGCTTTGCATCACAGAAATAAATTATAATTAAAATATATTAAAATAGAAACCATTATTTTATATTGTAATAACATTTTGCAAGATTACAGTTTTTTTCTGTATTTTTGATCAAATAAATGCAGCCTTGATGAGCAGAAGAGACTTCTTTGAAAAACATTAAAAGTGTTATTGATCCCAAACTTTTGAACGGTAGTGTATATATATATGTATGACATTTAAACGGATAAAATTAAACGGGTAATCATTAGTCACGTGAGAGTGAGTAAGCAATAAGGTCAACCATTGAGGGAAGGTAGAGATTCTAAATGTGGGCGTGGTTAGACCGTACCGTGGGCGGGGCGGGGATGACTGTGGGCGTGGCCTGTGTCCGCGTGTGAGAGAGCTTGCAAAACCATATGGCATGTTGAGTTTTGTCGCCTGACAGTCACGCTCGTTTGCTGCGGTCCTTTCTACCTCATATCAAATCATCCGCTCTCTGTTACTGCTGCCTTCCAGGAATACAAGCTGTTCTTGATTTAAGCAGTCGTAGTGAAACTTTGACCCTGTTTGAGTCGTCGTGAGGATGCACAGCTCTCAGAAGGACACCACATACACCAAGATCTTCGTCGGAGGTCTTCCGTATCACACCACCGACTCCAGCCTCGCGAAATACTTTGAGGTGTTTGGAGAAATCGAGGAAGCTGTTGTCATTACTGACAGACAAACGGGGAAATCCAGAGGCTATGGATTTGTAAGCTATCTATCTATCTATCTATCTATCTATCTATCTATCTATC
>NW_015549608.1:541295-549284 GCF_001515605.1 Sinocyclocheilus anshuiensis
CTGTCTGTCTGTCTGTCTGTCTGTCTGTATCTATCTGTCTGTCTGTCTGTCTGTCTGTCTGTATCTATCTGTCTATCTGTCTGTCTGTCTGTCTGTATCTATCTGTCTATCCGTCTGTCTGTCTGTATCTATCTGTCTGTCTATCTGTCTGTTTATCTGTCTGTCTGTCTGTCTCTGTCTATCTGTCTGTCTATCTGTCTGTCTATCTGTCTGTCTGTCTGTCTGTATCTATCTGTCTGTCTATCCGTCTGTCTATCCGTCTGTCTGTCTGTATCTATCTGTCTGTCTGTCTGTCTATCCGTCTGTCTTATCTGTCTATCTGTCTGTCTATCTGTCTGTTTGTCTGTCTGTCTGTCTGTCTGTCTGTCTGTCTATCTATCTATCTATCTATCTATCTGTCTGTCTGTCTGTCTGTCTGTCTGTCTCTCTGTCGTTATCAGTGTTATTTTTGTAAAGATACTCATCGATCAGAGATACTGTTATAGTTTTTATTATTTTGAATCAGTTTTTATTTTGATATTTTCCATTTATATTTTAATTTTAGCGAGAGTTTTAGTAATTTTCCTCTGTGATTTAGTCATTTTTAGTAATTTATATATACATACATGCATATATTAGTGATTGTTTTTTATTGTATTTCAGTTAATGTTTCAAGTAAAATTTAAAAGTACATTTCAAGTAACAAAACGTTTTTTAAATTATGGTTTTAGTTTTAGTTAGCTATAATATCCCTGATCGTTATTGTTTGTCTGTCTATCGTTATCAGTGTTATTTTAGTATCATTGAGATACTATTACAGGTTTCATTAATAATATTAATCCTTTTTATTTTTATATTTTCCATTTTCATTGTAATTTTAGTAAAAAAAATGTGTGATTTTGTTGTGTTTTTGTAGTATATATATATCAAGTTAAACTACATTCAAATGATAAATGTTGCTTTGTCAACTAGCTGAAATAAAACATTTTAAATATTTTATTTTATTTCAAGTAATGAAAATGTTTTTTTTTAATGGTTTTAGTTAACTATAATAACCCCTCTAAATACAGCCAAAGCAGTAAAAATTGTGAAATATTTTACTATTTAAAATAACTGCTTTCTATTTGAATATATTTTAAAATATAATGTATTTCTGTGATGCGCAGCTGTATTTTCAGCATCATTACAGATTTTTGTAACATTATACACTCTACCATTGAAAAGCTTGGAGTCAGTATAATTTATTTATTTATTTTTTTTTTTGGGGGGGGGAGAAAGAAATTATAGAAATTAATACTTTTATTTAGCAAGGATGCTTTAAGTTGATCAAAAGTGATGATAAAGACATTTATAATGTTACAAAAGATTTCTATTTCAGATAAATGCTGTTCTTCAGAACTTTCTATTCATCAAAGAAACCTGAAAAAAATCTACTCCGCTGTTTTCAACCAATTAAATGCAGGCTTGGTGAGCAGAAGAGAATTCTTTAAAAAAATCATACTGTTCAAAAACTTTGTAATTTTGGTCATTATATGCGTCTTTCTTGTATTGTTAAAATATAAAAATAAATAAATGCATCAAGGTTGCGTTTTTTCACAGGGTTTTCATTTGGTGTCCCTCAAATACACCCTACCTTTATCCAACGGCCTTATGGGTAAGTGTAACAAGACTATTGACGACTGTATATTGTTTTTGTACTTTGATTAGTTTTAAAGAAATATTCACCCAAAATTGAAAGTTTGATGAAAATGTGCTCACCCTCAGGCCATCCAAGATATAGATGAGTTTGGTTGTTCATCAGATTTGGAGTAATGTAGCATTGCATCACTTGCTCTGCAGTGAATGGGTGCCGTCAGAATGAGAGTCCAAACAGCTGATAAAAACATCACAATAATCCACACCACTCCAGTCCATCAGTTAATAACTTGTGAAGACGAAAGCTTTTCTTTCTTTTTTTTCACACAGTGTTTCTCTTCACAAGACATTAAAAGTGAATCTACATTTTTATAGTAAATGTATGCTATAATCATCTTGTATTTAATTTATTTATACTGGGCTAAGAGCATCATCACTCCAGAGTTCACTGAATGAAAATCTTGCAATATGTAGACAATTTAAATATATATATTGTTAAATATATAAATATAAAGATATTCTGACGGCACCCATTCACTGCAGAGGATCCACTGGTGAACAAGTGATGCAATGCTACATTTCTCCAAATCTGATGAAGAAACAAACTCCTCCATATCTTGGATGTGTATTAATCAGACAAATTTACATTTTGGGGTAAAATAATCTTTTAAGACTTCTCTCATTTATCTACATTCTCTTATGTAAAAATATGATATCGAAAAAGATCTTATCTTAGACTAATTGTTTTGCAATTGCCTTGCTTTAAAGGTGTAGTGTGTAATTTTTAAACATCCTTGTATCACATTAGAGTCATTAGAAGTAAGTAATTCATAGGTTGATTCCCAGTGATCGCTTTCAAAGCGTCACGGATTCGCTCGAATCTTTTCCAGATTCTGGAAATGCCGTTATTTTTGGCACCAAAAATGTTGAAAATGACACGCTTCACCTTTAAAGATAAATTAGTGATGATCAACAGTATCATATTCCTACCTGTTGCTAGGGGTGGGGAACTGAAGCTCGATCGCGATTCGCGGCTGCGGATAAATGCACGTGCATCTCCGGATACTTTTATATGAAATTGATGTAAATACAGTCAGGTATGTTTTCAGAGCAGGACAGAACATCTGATATATCGAAATAGATCTGTGCATTAGTGTAAATGCAGCCTGTTAAAGCTGCCACTGTCTATGATCTCATCAATAATAATCAAATGGCAATAATGCTGAGGAAAAAAGAAAACCCCATAACTAGCCTATTGTCTGTAAACTTTCGGATACTTAAAGAACACTTATTTTAAATAAGTAATTGTTTTACTTTTAAAAGTAAAAGTAGTCTGCTTATATAATAAAAAATAAAGTACATTTTGCACAAATTAAATTTGATATAACATTTATATGAAAATGTAGCCATGTGCAGTAATATTGAGAACTGAGAATGTGACGCATTCGTGATATTGAGTTGATAATGATAATCGTAACTGAATCGTGAAACCAGTGAAGATTCACACCCCTAGCTATTTTTAAGATGGCAGTACAGCAGAAGAATTAATTCGGAAAAAGTGTAGATCAAGAATCGTTTTGGAATCGGATCGGATCGTGAAGTGCCTAAAGATTCCCACCCCTATGCAACACTCTGTGTTGATTTCTGTGCATTGTGGATGGATCCCTGTGTCACATAATGCTGTTCTCTTTGTGTCATAGAGATAGTGAGGATGATCATTCCCCATTACTGTATCCTCCCCCTTTCCGCCAGGTTATGAGGTGTGTGCGTCTGCATTTTACCTGTGTGGATGCTGTGTGCGTTTTATTTGCAACTCCTGAAAAGTCTATGTCTGTCTCTTCCTCTTCCCAGCCGTGACTCAATGTTACTGTCTCTCTCTGATCTGACAGGCTCGCGTTTGGTTAACGTAACCTAAGAAGTGAACGAGCCGAGCAAAGTCAGAATTCATAAGCGCTACCACTAGACTCAAACACGATGGTGATTAGCTTGCATGGACGTTGTTGTTGTTTTTGGAGAGTAGTTTTGGTGTGCGTTTGGATCTGAAGTGGTTTTTGTAGCTAAACCGTGTGCTTTAATAGAAATGAGTGAATATGGTAGTACGTGGGGATTCGGGCTGATGGTCGTATCTTTTGCCATTTTCCATGTTCTTTCTCGATTTGATGATTGTGCACAGCTTGTTTGAGTTTATTTTTTTCATTTAAACAGGCGTTTCAGCATTTTGTTGTTGAAGGGCTCAGAGTCTCCCTCAAAACAAAACCACTCACGGCTTGCATGCTGCTGTGTATCTCGTGCCTCTAATTGAATATTTTACTAATGAATCATTTGCCTTTAATTTGTCTTTTCTTCTTACAGTGACTTAGATTCTCTTTTCCCGAAACCTCTTTGTGAATTCAATTCTATGCCTTACACATAGCAGGTGACTCAACATTCAGCTGATTTTAATACAGTTTGGTGTTAACATATTTCTAAAATAAAATAAAATAAGCTAAAATAAAACATTCAGCTGATTTTAATACAGTTTGGTGTTAACATATTTCTAAAAATAAAATAAAATAAGCTAAAATAAAATATTCAGCTGATGATTTTTGCTTCAGAGCCGAGTGGTTGTATGAAAAGCTGTTATACTCTACAAAGCCATTCATCTGCTGTGTGTCGGAAAGCTGTTCTGGTTGGCGGTACGGCGCAAACAGCGGTGTCCCTTTCAGTGATTCCCCTGGGCGCTTCAACTAAAAGAGCAGATTTCCTAAAAGAGCAAATCACGGACGATTCGCGTCTTTTTATAGACGCCGTTTCGTCCATGTCCTTCTGGATGCAGTCGTGTCCTGTCCTCTGACAACGGCCACGAACGTTGTCTTCCATGTCTGGGCATCAGTCTCTCCGTTCTTAAAGGGAAAGGAGCAGACTAGTGTTGTCACGGTACCAAAATGTCAGTATTCGGTACCAATACCAGTGAAAATCCACGGTTCTCGGTACCATTTTCGGTACCAAAGCAAAACACAAAAACATGCTAATTGAACAAGGCTAGTGCTCTGGGAGATTTAGGGTGACAGTGAGAGCTTCTCCGCCGGGCCACGCCCCACGGACCTCTCACCCCTTCCGCAGCGCTTGTCCTCTGCGGCTGCTGGGTGATTCTGCTGGGATGTCTTATGGCGGTCCCAGCATGTCATTCGGTCTGCCGCCGGGGGATCAGATGTCGATTGCAGCATCGGGGGATGGGCTGTTGACCTCTGAGGATGAAGATTCGGTGGGGCTGCCCCCCTTGGGCACCGCCCAGCCCTGAGCGCTCACGGCTGAATGATTGGTTTCTCAGTGCGGAGCGCGGCTCACCACTGCATTCTGCTCTGGTTTCTTTTCTTCCCGGAGGTGCATGAGGAAGTGATGTAATCGTGGACGGCCCCTTTTACGGCCAGAAGCAGCTCGTCTCCTTCCTCCGTCCTCACTACCCTCGATGGCAGGGCGGCTAGGGGGTGCGTCGACATTCCCCAGGTGGAGAGAGCGATTGCGGTGCACCTGTGTCCCCAAGACGCCGACACTTGGAGGAATTGTCCGGATCTCCCGTCCAAAGCCTATAAGCTGTCGGCGGCTCTCGCTGCCAAAGCTTACAGTGCTGCGGGCCAAGCTGCCTCTGTCCTGCATGCCATGGCAATCCTGCAAGCTGACCAAGCCAAGGCCTTAACAAATGCACGAGGGTAGTACCAGCCTGAGGTTAATGCAGGAGCTGAGTACAGCGACTGACTTTGCCCTCTGGGCGACGGAAGTCACGACGCGGTCCCTCGGGAAGGCAATGTCTACTCTGGTGGTCCAGGAGTGCCATCTCTGGCTCAGCCTGATCGAGATGAGAGACGTTGACAAAGTGCGCTTTCTTGACGCTCCCATCTCCCAGGAGTTCTCGGCAGTACAACAGCAGACTGAGGCCATACAGCACATCTTGCCCGCCCAGCAGTACAACAAGCAGACTGAGGCCATACAGCACATCTTGCCCTGATGTGATCCTCCAGCTGTCACCGTTCCGTCGCGGGCCGTGTCTCAGCCTGCTCGTCGTGGTGGGCGCCCTCCTGCATCCTCCACACTGGCTCCGCCCCGCGCTGAGACATCATCGAGGCCGGCGTGTCGAGCCCCATGCAGAAGAGCAGCGCCCCCCGTGTCGCATCTGGCCGCTAGATTCTCTAGGAAGATGACGAAGCGGCCCTGACACGGGCAACCCGGAGATGTGGGAGACTGCTCTTCTGGGCCGGGCGGGGAATCTTTTTCTTTCTGTTCCGCCGTTGGCTCGATGGCCAGCAGTAACCACATTGTCAAAGAAAGCAGTTTCCTTTTACCTCTGGGTTGCTAGGCTCGTGGGTTGACAGTGAGCGACGCCTTCTAGAGGTGCTGGGGACAGCACCGGTCCTTCCCCCAGAGGAGGGCCGGGCGGGGAATCTTTTTCTTTCTGTTCCGCCGTTGGCTCGATGGCCAGCAGTAACCACATTGTCAAAGAAAGCAGTTTCCTTTTACCTCTGGGTTGCTAGGCTCGTGGGTTGACAGTGAGCGACGCACCGCTTCCTCACTCTCACCCACAACGCCCCCTATCGCCAGTGGCCAAGAAGTCACGGTTTGGAGATGCAATGCCTGTCCACGCGTCTCTGGCCAGTCCCTCCGGGGACACGGGGAGTTTTGCTGTGATGACTCAGAACGCGATGCCTTCTGGGCCACCCAGCACAACTCCCCATCGCTGCACCACTGCGGGTACGTCAACTGTCCCTTTGGTGCCACTCGTACGGAGTTTGGGAGCCTGGCTTGCATTGCCCAACCCGTCCTGCTGGCTCATTCGGACGGTTCGACTCGACTACGCGATTCAGTTCGCCAGGCGACCTCCCAAGTTCTATGGCATTCTCGAGACTTCGGTGGTAGTCCGAGATGCCTCTGTCTTGCGTGAGAAGATTGCTGTCCTGTTGGTGACGGATGCAATCGAGCTGGTCCCTCCAGCCGAGATGAGGAAGGGGTTTTTCAGCCCTTACTTCATCGTACCCAAGAAAAGTGGTGGCCTTCGACCTATCTTGGATCTGCGAGTCTTGAATCGGGCCCTTCACAAGCTCCTGGTCAAGATGCTGACGCAGAAACGTATTATCACATGCATTTAATCCCAGGATTGGTTTGCAGCGATCGACCTGAAGGACGCGTTCTTTCATGTCTCGATACTTCCTCGTCACAAGACCGTTCCTACGGTTTGCGTTCGAGGGTCGGGCATGGCAGTACAAGGTCCTCCTCTTCGGCTCCCTGTCCCCCCTGCATCTTCACGAAAGTCGCGGAGGGCGCCCTTGCCCCACTATGGGAAGTGGGCATCAGGATCCTCAACTATCTTGACGACTGGCTCATTATGGCCAGGTCGTGAGAAGAGTTGTGCGATCACAGGGACTTTGTGCTTCGGCACCTCAGTCAGTTGGGGCTTCAGGTCAACCGAGACAAGAGCAAGCTCTCCCCTGTGCAGAGAATCTCTTATCTCGGTATGGAGTTAGACTCGGTGAGTATGATGGCACGTCTCACCAACGAACGTTCCCAGTTGGTGCTGAACTGCCTGAGTTCCTTCAGAGGCAGAACAGTGGTACCACTGAAACATTTTCAGAGGCTCCTGGGGCATATGGCATCCGCAGCCGCAGTCACGCCGCGCGGATTGCTTCATATGAGACCACTTCAGCACTGGTTACACTCCCGAGTCCCGAGATGGGCATGGCACCACGGTACACATCGTGTCACCATCACACCGATGTGTCACCGCCTATTCATCCCCTGGTCGGACCTTGCTTTTTTACGGGCCGGGGTGCCCTTAGAACAAGTGTCCAGGCATGTCGTTGTCACAAAAGATGCCTCCAATTCGGGCTGGGCCGCTACGTGCAACGGGCAGGCAGCTTCGGGGTCCTGGACAAGACCTCGACTGCTTTGGCACATCAACTGTCTGGAGTTGTTGGCAGTGCATCTATCCTTGCGGCAGTTCCGGCCGCTGCTACTGGACAAGCACGTTCCCCGGTTGGCGAACCCTGGTCGAGCATCCTCCAGCACCCTCGACAGTCAGACTTGGCGGAGCGAAGGTACGTAACTCTCGTTCCCTGATGGAGGGAACGGAGAATGGAAGGAACAGAGACGTTATGTCCCCATGCCACAACCTTGGACTATTCGCTGTTGCCGGGACACGTTCTCGGCTCCTCGGCGTAAAACCTAATGAGTGGATGCGCGCTGTTGCCTTATATACCCGCAGGCACGGGAAGTGGCTCAGCATGCAAAATCCACTAGCCAATTTTCATTGGTGTTTTCTCTTAAACTCAGAGTTGATTGGCCTCCCAAGTGAGACCCCATATGTCATTCGACATAACGTCTCCATTCCCTCCATCAGGGAATGAG
>NW_015549608.1:549344-552257 GCF_001515605.1 Sinocyclocheilus anshuiensis
CATATTCTGTTACACCAAATACACAAAATAATGATCTTTAAAAAAGCATCATATGACCCCTTTAAAAGGCTGTTTATATGCATATCGACTAATTGTTTACGAGAAGCATACATATAAGAGGCTGACAATTAGCTGAATATATACTTGTTTAATTAGTGACACTTAGCCTGCATTTTAAAATCTTCGGGCATGGCAGTACAAGGTCTTCCCCTTCGGGCTCTCCCTGTCCCCTCGTGTCTTCACGAAGGTCGCGGAGGGCACCCTTGCCCCACTATGGCAAGTAGGCATCAGGATCCTCAACTATCTCGACGACTGGCTCATTATGGCCTGGTTGCGAGAGGAGTTGTGCGATCACAGGGACTTTGTGCTTCGGCACCTCAGTCAGTTGGGGCTTCAGGTCAACCGAGACAAGAGCAAGCTCTCCCCTGTGCAGAGAATCTCTTATCTCGGTATGGAGTTAGACTCGGTGAGTATGATGGCACGTCTCACCAACGAACGTTCCCAGTTGGTGCTGAACTGCCTGAGTTCCTTCAGAGGCAGAACAGTGGTGTCACTGAAACATTTTCAGAGGCTCCTGGGGCATATGGCATCCGCAGCCACAGCCACAGTCACGCCGCTCAACCATCACACCGATGTGTCACCGCCTATTCATCCCCTGGTCGGACCTTGCTTTTTTACGGGCCGGGGTGCCCTTAGAACAAGTGTCCAGGCATGTCATTGTCACGACAGATGCCTCCAATACGGGCTTGGGTGCTACGTGCAACGGGCAGGCAGCTTCGGGGTCCTGGACAGGACCTCGACTGCTTTGGCTAACACCTTCGCGAGGTTTTACATCCTTTTGTGTAGAGCCGGTTTCTCCCCATGTGTTGGGTAACAGGTAATTGGCGGGAAGATCTGGCTCGGTGTCACGCTTGCTGCGCCATTCCGCCTCACACGGGGATGCGAGCGCCTTTATTCTCCCAGTAGAGTTCCCCGGTTGGCGAACCCTGGTCGAGCATCCTCCAGCACCCCCGGCAGTCAGACTTGGCGGAGCAGTCTGACGCCAGGCCCAGTACTGGTGTTAGCATGCCCGGAGTCCCGGTCAGCTAGGTGTCCAAATGGCTTGATTCCCTACGGTTAATCCCGTATGTGTAGTCTTCCACGGTAAGGTTTCCCTCTCGGTAAACCCGTGTCTTCCCTTGACAGTCCCGCTCTGTCAGTCTCCTCTGGCAGTTGTTCCATCCCTACTCTAAGGTAGGACCTGCCTCAGAGACCCATTCCATAAGTAGTACTGCCCCCTGGGTCAGTCCATATAGCTCAGTACTGGTGTTAGCATGCCTGGAGTCCCGGTCAGCCCCTGTACTGGGCTAGGTGTCCATATGGCTTATAGAGACTGACAGAGCCAGTCTGTCAAGGGAAGACACAGCTTTACCGAGAGGGAAACCTTACCGTGGAAGAACACACATATGGGATTACCCGTAGGGAATCAAGCCATATGGACACCTAGCTCAGTACTGGTGTTAGCATGCCTGGAGTCCCGGTCAGCCCCTGTACTGGGCTAGGTGTCCATATGGCTTATAGAGACTGACAGAGCCAGTCTGTCAAGGGAAGACACAGCTTTACCGAGAGGGAAACCTTACCGTGGAAGAACACACATATGGGATTACCCGTAGGGAATCAAGCCATATGGACACCTAGCTCAGTACTGGTGTTAGCATGCCTGGAGTCCCGGTCAGCCCCTGTACTGGGCTAGGTGTCCATATGGCTTATAGAGACTGACAGAGCCAGTCTGTCAAGGGAAGACACAGCTTTACCGAGAGGGAAACCTTACCGTGGAAGAACACACATATGGGATTACCCGTAGGGAATCAAGCCATATGGACACCTAGCTCAGTACTGGTGTTAGCATGCCTGGAGTCCCGGTCAGCCCCTGTACTGGGCTAGGTGTCCATATGGCTTATAGAGACTGACAGAGCCAGTCTGTCAAGGGAAGACACAGCTTTACCGAGAGGGAAACCTTACCGTGGAAGAACACACATATGGGATTACCCGTAGGGAATCAAGCCATATGGACACCTAGCTCAGTACTGGTGTTAGCATGCCTGGAGTCCCGGTCAGCCCCTGTACTGGGCTAGGTGTCCATATGGCTTATAGAGACTGACAGAGCCAGTCTGTCAAGGGAAGACACAGCTTTACCGAGAGGGAAACCTTACCGTGGAAGAACACACATATGGGATTACCCGTAGGGAATCAAGCCATATGGACACCTAGCTCAGTACTGGTGTTAGCATGCCTGGAGTCCCGGTCAGCCCCTGTACTGGGCTAGGTGTCCATATGGCTTATAGAGACTGACAGAGCCAGTCTGTCAAGGGAAGACACAGCTTTACCGAGAGGGAAACCTTACCGTGGAAGAACACACATATGGGATTACCCGTAGGGAATCAAGCCATATGGACACCTAGCTCAGTACTGGTGTTAGCATGCCTGGAGTCCCGGTCAGCCCCTGTACTGGGCTAGGTGTCCATATGGCTTATAGAGACTGACAGAGCCAGTCTGTCAAGGGAAGACACAGCTTTACCGAGAGGGAAACCTTACCGTGGAAGAACACACATATGGGATTACCCGTAGGGAATCAAGCCATATGGACACCTAGCTCAGTACTGGTGTTAGCATGCCTGGAGTCCCGGTCAGCCCCTGTACTGGGCTAGGTGTCCATATGGCTTGATTCCCTACAGGTAATCCCATATGTGTATTCTTCCACGGTAAGGTTTCCCTCTCGGTAAACTCATGTCTTCCCTTGACAGACCCGCTCTGTCAGTCTCTTCTGGCAGTTGTTCCATCCCTACTCTAAGGTAGGACCTGCCTCAGAGACCCATTCCATATGTAGTACTGCCCCCTGGGTCAGTCCATATCAGTATCTCCACATGTCACCTC
>NW_015549608.1:552456-553039 GCF_001515605.1 Sinocyclocheilus anshuiensis
GCCCCTCTACTGGGCTAGGTGTCCATATGGCTTATAGAGACTGGCTCTGTCAGCCTCTCCTGGCAGTTGTTCCATCCCAACTCTAAGGTAGGACCTGCCTCAGAGACCCATTCCATATGTAGTATTGCCCTCTGGGTCAGTCCATATCAGTATCTCCACATGTCACCTCCCTACAGGTAAGATGTGGTCTCCGTAGCGACCTTTTCCCTTAAGGCTCGCTTCCCCATCGTTCTGCCAGGCTGAAAGAACAAATAGGAAAGATTTGAAGCAATCTTCACTGAAGGTTGAAATCCCTTCCAAAAACTTTTTTTTGTGGAAGGAACAGCAGCATGGCCTTCTCCAGCAGCGATGTACTCACCGTTGGTCCCCTTCGGTACCAAGGTCAGTGAATTTGGGAAGGTTACGACCTTTGCGTAGCTTTTGTGGCATGCCACGGCTTGTCAACAATTGCAGCGCCACAGGGTTGTGTTGGTGTTCAGGTTGTGGTACTTTCCAAGGACCCCATATGTCGTTCGACATAACTCGTAGTGACTGACAGATAGGGAACGTCTCGGTTACGTACGTAACCCTCGTTCCCTGATGG
>NW_015549608.1:553773-568278 GCF_001515605.1 Sinocyclocheilus anshuiensis
GTGTCTTCCCTTGACAGACTGGCTCTGTCAGCCTCTCCTGGCAGTTGTTCCATCCCAACTCTAAGGTAGGACCTGCCTCAGAGACCCATTCCATATGTAGTATTGCCCTCTGGGTCAGTCCATATCAGTATCTCCACATGTCACCTCCCTGCAGGTAGGATGCTGCATAGCGACCTTTTTCTTAAGGCTCGCTTCCCCATCGTTTTGCCAGGCTTAATGAACAAATGGGAAATATTTAAAGCAATCTTTCACTGAAGGTTGAAATCCCTTCCAAAAACTTTTTTGTGGACGGAACAGCAGCATGGCCTTCTCCAGCAGCGACGTACTCACCGTTGATCCCCTTCGGTACCAAGGTCAGTGAATTTGTGCTGGGGCTTTGGGAATGTTACGACCTTAGCGTAGCTTTTGTGGCATGCCACGGCTTGTCAACAATTGCAGCGCCACAGGGTTGTGACAGTGTTCAGGTTGTGGCGTTTTCCATTGACCCCATATGTTGTTCGACATAACTTGTAGTGACCAACTGATAGGGAGCGTCTTGGTTACGTACGTAACTCTCGTTCCCTGATGGAGGGAACGGAGACGTTATGTCCCCATGCCACAACCTTGAACCATTCGCTGTTGCCGGGACACGTTCTCGGCTCCTCAGCATAAAACCTGAAGAGTGGATGCACCTGTCACCTATTTATACCCGTATGCACGGGGAGTGGCTCAGGTATGCAAAATCCACTAGCCAATTTTCATTGGCGTTTTCTCTTAAACTCAAGAGATGATTGGCCTCCCAAGTGAGACCCCATATGTCGTTCGACATAACGTCTCCGTTCCCTCCATCAGGGAACGAGGGTTATGTACATAACCGAGACGTTTGGTGTTACCATATTTCTAAAATAAAATAAAATAAGCTAAAATAAAACATTCAGCTGATTTTAATACAGTTTGGTGTTACCATATTTCTAAAATAAAATAAAATAATCCGCTGATTTTAATACAGTTTGGTGTTAACATATTTCTAAAAATAAAATAAAATAAGCTAAAATAAAATATTCAGCTGATTTTAATACAGTTGGGTGTTAACATATTTCTAAAATAAAATAAGCTAAAATAAAATATTCAGCTGATTTTAATACAGTTGGGTGTTAACATATTTCTAAAATAAAATAAGCTAAAAGAAAATATTCAGCTGATTTTAATAGAGTTTGGTGTTAACATATTTTTAAAATAAAATAAGCTAAAATACAATATTCAGCTGATTTTAATACAGTTTGGTGTTACCATATTTCTAAAATAAAATAAGTTAAAATAAAATATTCAGCTGATTTTAATACAGTTTGGTGTTACCATATTTCTAAAATAAAATAAGTTAAAATAAAATATTCAGCTGATTTTAATACAGTTTGGTGTTACCATATTTCTAAAATAAAATAAGTTAAAATAAAATATTCAGCTGATTTTAATACAGTTTGGTGTTACCATATTTCTAAAATAAAATAAGTTAAAATAAAATATTCAGCTGATTTTAATACAGTTTGGTGTTAACATATTTCTAAAATAAAATATTCAGCTGATTTTAATACAGTTTGGTGTTACCATATTTATAAAATAAGCTCAAATAAAATACTTATTTTTCTTTTATATTTTATTTGATTTCAGTTAAAGTTTGTTTCGATTATAGATTTAATATTTTGAATCAGTTTTTTATTTTTATATTTTTGGTTTTAATTTTAAGTTTTTTAAGTTTGTTGTATTTTGTTGTGTGTTTTTGGCACTTATTAGTTTTTTTTTAAATACATCTATATATATATATTTTTATTATTTTATTTTTTTTCCAGTTTTAGTTATTTAAGTACAGCCTTGTCTTTGCAACTAGCTGAAATTAAATACATTTTTATATTTTGTTTTATTTCAGTTAAAGTTTATTTTTATTTGAAGTAATGAAAATGTTTTAGGTTTTAATTTTAAGTTTTGTTTATTGTAATTTTGTTGTGTGTTTTTGTCATTTGTTAGTTTTTTAAAAATACATCTATAGTTTTTATACATTTTTTCAGTTCTGGTTATTTAAGTACAGCCTTGTCTTTGCAACTAGCTGAAATAAAATACATTTTTATATTTTGTTTTATTTCAGTTAAAGTTGATACTATTATAGTTTTTATATGTAATTTAAATTAGTTTTATTTAAATTTTGTTAAAGTTTTGGTAATTTTGTTGTGTGTTTTTGTCATTTATATATATATATGTCTAAATAGTTTAATTACCATTTTAGTACATAAAGTGAAAATTAGAAATGTTGCCTTGGCAACTAGCTGAAATAAAATGTTTAAGTTTTTTATACTTTATTTGATTTCAGTTAAAGTTTATACTACTATAGTTTTAATTAATATTTTGAATCGTTTTTTTTATTTTTATATTTTCTGTTTTAATTTTAAGTTTTGTTTATTGTAATTTTGTTGTGTGTTTTTGTCATTTGTTAGTTGTTTTTTTTTAAATACATCTATAGTTTTTATTTTATTTAATTTTTTTTCAGTTTTGGTTAAGTACAGCCTTGTCTTTGCAACTAGCTGAAATAAAATACATTTTTATATTTTGTTTTATTTCAGTTAAAGTTTATTTTTATTTCAAGTAATGAAAATGTTTTCGGTTTTAGTTAACAATAATAACATCATAGCCCACTTTGCAGCAGTGCTTAGAATGTAACACATGTTATGCATTTCATTCTAATGCATTTCAGAATGCAACAGCATGTGACATTGAGTTGCATATGATCATGTACTCATGTAAAGAACTTTTTTGGCACAAGAAACCACAGTATTGCACTGAATCGTACTGCTGACCGATCCAGTGCACAGTTACTTCTATCCTCCTATAAGATTAAGTCAAAGACAATGTAAGTCCCAGAGAGGAGCAGCTGCAGCGCTGTACTTTAGTGTGGAGCACAACGTCATTCAGAGCGGCGCGAGACAACAGGTGTTCAGAGACACCAGAGATCAGCCCCTCTGTTTGCGATTTACAATAGCTTAAATTAGCCCTGAACTCTGGCAACCCCCAAATGTTCAGGACGTGAAGGAGAAAAATATGTTCGTAGTAAGAAAGTTGCCGCTGCGGCTTAGTAACAGGGGTATTTTTAACAATGACACACTCAGGGCTCAGGGTTAGGTTATATTTTACACCACGTTCATAATGATATGTTGTATTAAATCTCATCTAATCTAAGTTTCTGATAGGGGTGTGTTGGATTAATAAGAAAAATGGTTATATACTTAATAATGTACAGTATATTAACAATATAAAAAGGTAATTGTGACTTTTTTCTCAAAACCCTGAGTTTATATCAGACTTAGCGCATCAGAATTGCGATTCTAAAAAATTCTAAGAAGAAAAGTCTGAATTGTGAGATATAAACTTCGCAACTGTGAGAAACAAAAGTCTGGAATTGCAAGAAAAAAAAAAGTCAAAATTATGATATGTAATTTTAGAATTAAAAAAAAAAAGTTTAAAGAATGAAATGTACTTTTTAAAATCTAAATTTACGAGATGTAATTTTATAATTTTGAAAAAATCCTGAATTATGACATTTAATTTTAAAATCATGAGGGAAAAAAGTAAAAATTATGATATGTAATTTTTGAACTCTGAGAAAAAAAAGTCAAAATTTATGAGATGTAATTTTATAATTTTGAAAAAAAGCCTGAGTTATGAAATGTAATTTTAAAATTCTGAGGGAAAAAATTCAAAATTATGAAATGCAATTTTTAGAATTTTGATTAAAAAAAAGTCAAAATTATGAAATGTAATTTTAAAATTATGAGAAAAAAGTCAGAATTATGAAATGTAATTTTTTGAATTTTGATTTTAAAAAAGTGAAAATTTTGAAATGTAATTTTAAAATTATGAGGAAAAAAGTCAGAATTAGGAAATGTAATTTTTAGAATTTTGATTAAAAAGTCAAAATTATTAAATGTAATTTTAAAATGATGAGAAAAAAGTCAGAATTATGAGATCTAATTTTAGAATTCTGAGGGAACAAAAGGCAAAATTATGAGATATAATTTTAGAATTTTGGGGGGAAAAAAGGCCAGAAAGTCATAATTACAAGTAATTATAGAATTCTAAGAAAAGAGTCAGAATAGCAAGATGTAATTTTAGATTTCTGTGAAAAAAATAAATAAATCGGAATTGTGAGGAAAAAAAAAAAGTCAAAATTGAGAGATGCAAACTCTGAATTCTGAGAAGATTGTAAGATCACAAGTCACAATTCCATGGTGAAAATAAATAAATAAATAAACTTTTGTGAGATATATTTTCTAAGAAGAAAAGTCAGAACTGTGAGATGAAAAAATTGCAATAACCTCCTTTTTTATATTTTTATTTTGGAAATAAGCTTCCATAAATACTACATGCAAGTCATCTAGTGATCTAGATTAACTACGTCAAAAGAGCTTTATCTATTTCGTTTACAGGGGACCGTTTTACTCTTCCAGATGAATTGTGAAGCACAGTAATGCGGACTGAGTTAAAGTGTCAGGCCATGTGTTGCTGATAGGAGCGTTGCTCATCTTTCCGTTTATGACAGCAGAAATAGCCTCTCCACAACTGTCCCGTCACTCCGGCAGACTGACAGTAAGGAATGGCCTGTTACACACTCCCAACTCATCTATGGCCACATTTAACACCAGCACCTGTTGTTTTTGCACGTTTGCCGCTTAGGACTCATTTCAGCCATGGAAAATTACAAATGAAATCTGCCCAGCAACAGATAGACGGGTCTTAACGGTGATTATTTTTGCAGTTTGTCTGGTGCTGCTAGTGGCTCAGAAGTTAAACGCTTCATCTTTAGCATCTATGACTCCGGGCATCTTTACACTGTCAAATCAAAGGTCCTGTTAGCAGTTTTAGCCGTTTGGATAATATACAGTGGGTACGGAAAGTATTCAGACCCCCTTAAATTTTTCACTCTTTGTTATATTGCAGCCATTTGCTAAAATCATTTAAGTTAATTTTTTTTCCTCATTAATGTACACACAGCACCCCATATTGACAGAAAAACACAGAATTGTTGACATTTTTGCAGATTTATTAAAAAATAAAAACTGAAATAATCACATGGTCCTAAGTATTCAGACCCTTTGCTGTGACACTCATATATTTAACTCAGGTGCTGTCCATTTCTTCTGATCATCCTTGAGATGGTTCTACACCTTCATTTGAGTCCAGCTGTGTTTGATTATACTGATTGGACTTGATTAGGAAAGCCACACACCTGTCTATATAAGACCTTACAGCTCACAGTGCATGTCAGAGCAAATGAGAATCATGAGGTCAAAGGAACTGCCTGAAGAGCTCAGAGACAGAATTGTGGCAAGGCACAGATCTGGCCAAGGTTACAAAAAAAATTCTGCTGCACTTAAGGTTCCTAAGAGCACAGTGGCCTCCATAATCCTTAAATGGAAGACGTTTGGGACGACCAGAACCCTTCCTAGAGCTGGCCGTCCGGCCAAACTGATGGTGAGAAATAAGATTCTCTGGTCTTTTTGGCCTTAATTCTAAGCGGTATGTTTGGAGAAAACCAGGCACTGCTCATCATCTGTCCAATACAGTCCCAACAGTGAAGCCTGGTGGTGGCAGCATCATGCTGTGGGTGTGTTTTTCAGCTGCAGGGACAGGACGACTGTTTGCAATCGAGGGAAAGATGAATGCGGCCAATTACAGGGATATCCTGGACGAAAACCTTCTCTAGAGTGCTCAGGACCTCAGACTGGGCCGAATGTTTACCTTCCAACAAGACAATGACCCTAATCACACAGCTAAAATAACGAAGGAGTGGTTTCACAACAACTCTGTGACTGTTCTTGAATGGCCCAGCCAGAGCCCTGACTTAAACCCAATTGAGCATCTCTGGAGAGACCTAAAAATGGCTGTCCACCAACGTTTACCATCCAACCTGACAGAACTGGAGAGGATCTGCAAGGAGGAATGGCAGAGGATCCCCAAATCCAGGTGTGAAAAACTTGTTGCATCTTTCCCAAAAAGACTCATGGCTGTATTAGATCAAAAGGGTGCTTCTACTAAATACTGAGCAAAGGGTCTGAATACTTAGGACCATGTGATATTTCAGTTTTTCTTTTTTAATAAATCTGCAAAAATGTCAACGATTCTGTGTTTTTCTGTCAGTATGGGGTGCTGTGTGTACATTAATGAGGAAAAAAAATTAACTTAAATGATTTTAGCAAATGGCTGCAATATAACAAAGAGTGAAAAATTTAAGGGGGTCTGAATACTTTCCGTACCCACTGTATGTTATGGCTGCAATGCTGAAGTCAAAAGTGAGAAACAAAATGTTGGACTTGCGAACCCGTATATGCAAAATGATTGGAAGATGAAGAATGCTTCTGATGTGTCCTGTTTAATAACAGCTGTGCACAAGAATCAACTTTCCAGCATACACTCTCAGTCAAAAGATTTGTAATGTTTTTTAAAGAATTATCTTCTGCTCACCAAGCCTGCATTTATTTGATTCTAAATACAGCAAAAGCAGTAAAATTGTGAAATATTTTTACTATT
Organism: Sinocyclocheilus anshuiensis; assembly: GCF_001515605.1. NCBI lineage: Eukaryota > Metazoa > Chordata > Actinopteri > Cypriniformes > Cyprinidae > Sinocyclocheilus > Sinocyclocheilus anshuiensis. The sequence continues at coordinate 560,326 of NW_015549608.1, forward strand.
TAAAATATCCGTCCTCTATGTGAATATCTGTTAATATATAATTTATTTCTGTGATGCGCAGCTGTATTTCCAGCATCATTACTCCAGTCTTCAGTGTCACATGATCTTCAGAAATCATTCTAATATGCTGATTTACTGCTCAAAAAACATTTATTATTATTATAATTAATATTTAAAACAGTTGAGTAAATTTTTTCAGGATTCTTTGATGAATAGAAAGATCCAAAGATCAGCATTTATCTGAAATAAAAAGCTTTTGTAACATTATACACTCTACCATTCAAAAACATTGGAGTCAGTATATATTATTTATCTTTTTTTTTGGTGGGGGGGATTATAGAAATTAATACCTTTATTTAGCAAGGTTGCTTTAAATTGATCAAAAGTGATGATAAAGACATTCATAATGTTCCAAAAGATTTCTATTTCAGATAAATGCTGTTCTTCTGAACTTTCTATTCATCAAAGAAACCTGAAAAATTCTACTCCGCTAAAAATATTACACAATATTACTGCTTTTGCTGTATTTAGAATCAAATAAATGCAGGCTTGGTGAGCAGAAGAGAATTCTTTAGAATTAGAAGTTCAGAAACTTTGGACTGGTAGTGTATATAATTTATTTACTTTTTATTTTTATTTTTTATTTTTTTTTGCATTGTGACTAAGCACATTTACCCTCCCAGTTCCTCAAAAATATTTATTTATTTATCATTGTAAGATTTTCTGTGCTGCCTTTAATTTTTAATGATTTAATGATCGTTAAAACAAAAAACTAAAAATGTTGCACAGTCACAGTAAGGAAAATCATTAATATTTGAAATTTAATAAAAAACGTCAAGCTGCATTTCAGAAATGAGAGCTTGAGGGGGGGAATGCATAATTATCTTAATTAATGTAAGTCAATTAAGTCATTTTTTATCTTTTAGATTTTCGTTTGATTTTGGGGTCAAATGTATTTGACTTATTTGCCGTTCTTCAGATGCAACTCCCTGTTTCTCTTTGCAGTGTAAAGATGCTGAAAACACAGTTTTGCTGCTTATTTTCCCTTCAGAAGTCGGACGTTAGAGTTGGTGTATTTAGCAGATTTCCACTCTTATTTCTCTTCAAGCGTTGTGTGTTTGTGACGTGTGAACGCACGCGAGTGTGAAACTGGATTTCTCCTCTTTCTTTTCAGTATTGTTTGGTGTGTCAGTAACATTGACCCTGTTTATGATTGCAGAATTGCTGTCAAAGCTACGGTCTATTTTCTTTTTTTTTTGGAAGGGTGTTTTTTCTGCTGTGATATTGATTGATCTGCTTTGATATTCATAGTCATTTGTTTTATTTGAGTGCAAGGTTAGGCAATATTATGACCTGAACTGAAATTGAATGCTGAGTTTGCAAGTGATATCAGTAATACAACAGCATTCATTTGAAACATCATTAAGAGCTAACGACGGACTCTGTTAGCGAAAGCACTATTAATGACTGATGATGACGTTCGTTTAGTGAGTTGAGATTCACCAATTAAGTCTGATTCATCAAGTACAAGCAGAATGAATGTCTGGGTAAATCATTCATAAATCTTATGGCTAATTTGACTTAAATGCACACAGTTAAATCATATTTTTGCTAAATTTTACATATGCAAACAACATGGATCGGAAATTAGATGCGTTTAAAAAAATTCTGTTCTCAAGTAATATTTACCTTGATTTTTGTGTTTTCTTCATATTTCATATCTGATCTTAAGTATGCATGTAATTATTGCTGTTGTTTCCTTAAACCAGTACATTTTTTTTTCTTCTAAACAATAAAATAAATGCAGAATTTTTCACATTTGAAAATCGAGAGTCAAAGGTTTTGACAATAAAATCTATTAAAAAAATTAATTAATTAAAAGAGGCGATACTAAAAAGTTTACAAGACAGATTTGCTGAGACTTTCATGTATTAAATTCAATTTATTTAACTTTATTTCAAGTTTCAATTCAATTAAAAAGCCTAAAAGGGTTATACAATAAAATTAAATAAAAATAATTCATAAAAGGTAAAAAGACAGATTTATTGAGACCTTCACATATTAAATTAAAATATATATTAAAAAACCTAAAAGGGTTAAAAATAAAATCTATATAAAAAATAAATGAAAACTGGTAAAAGGTTTACAAGACAGATTTAGTGAGACATATTCAGTTAAATTCGATACAAGTTTCAATTCGATTAAAAAAAGGTTGATACAATAAAATCTATATAAACAGATACAAACTTTACAAGTCAGATTTGTGACCTCCATATATTCCATACAATTCAGTTCAAGTTTCAGTTCAATTCAAAAACATAAAATGTTATAAAACAGAAATGGTGTAGCCACACCATCTTACACTCTTAAAAATAAAAATTCTTTATTAGCATCAATGGTTCTATGAAGAACCTTGAACATCCATGGAACCTTTCAAATGCAGAAAAGGTTCTTTAGATTTTTAAAATGTTCTTCAAACTGGTTCTTTTAGGAACTGTTCACTGAAAGCTTCTTTGCAAAAACACGCTTTTGGAACCTTTATTTTTAAGAGTGTATGTAAACTCTTGCATTAAATTGAATGACAATTTATGTAAAAAAAATTAATGAATGATTTACACAAATTCATTCTGCTTGTATTTAATGAACGAAGCCCATTGCTATTGTTTTTTTTTAGCATCTGCATTGACCGTTTCAAGTAATGCAAAATGTTCAAAACAATAATGCATTTTTCTTTTCACCGTGAAATACCTGAAAACCTCGTAAGTTAATGATGCATCTTCTGATGTGACGTGACAGAGTTACTGATCATTGACTCTTCCCAGCATGCTCTATTGTGGCAGTCCTGTTGATGTGAATAACCCCGTGCTGTTTCATGTTGAAGTCAATGTTTTGCTCGCTCCCTGTCTGATCACATGATCTCTGTGTCCCTCAGGATTCCCGCTCACTATGTGTACCCGCAGGCGTTTGTTCAGCCCAGCATGGTGATCCCTCACGTCCAGCCGTCCTCGGCCGCGGCCGCAGCGTCTCCGTACCTGGATTACACCGGCGCCGCGTACGCGCAGTACTCCGCCGCCGCCACATCCGCTGCAGCCGCCGCCGCTTACGATCAGTACCCGTATGCCGCCTCCCCAGCCGCCGCGGGTTACGTCGCTGCAGCGGCGGGCTACGGTTACGTCCAGCAGCCGCTGGCATCGCCTGCACCCGGATCCGCCGCGGCCGCGTTCGCTCAGTATCAGCCACAGCAGCTGCAAACGGACCGCATGCAGTGAGAGGAAGAAGAAGGAGCGTTTATGACTGTGTCACCTAAACCAACTGATATGCCTTTTTTATTGTTGGGGTTATTGCTTTTTATTTGTAGTATTTAATATTTATTATGGAAAAGAACACTATAGTTTGTCGTTTATATGTTCGAGAATATTATTTAGGCCTACTCACCCTAGTGTCATTAAAAACCCTTGTATTGCTTCTTTTTTTTTTTTTTTCAATGCAACACAAAAAGATTTTGGGTTTGCACCATAAAAGTGCGGATATCATGCAGATGCATAAACATCAAATCTGTGTCGTGCATGAAAAAAAATAGGATTTAGCATAAGGGTGAGTAAATAATGACAGAATTCGTTTTTAGGTGAGTTATTTGTTTAAAGGAATAGTTCACCCAGCTGTGAAATTTGGCTGATCCATCCGAGATGCAGATGAGTTTGTTTCTGCATCAGATTTTGTGGAGTCTGAACTTGCTCTGCAGTGAATGGGTGCCGTCACAACGAGAGCTGATAAAAACATCACAATAATCCACAGCACTCCAGTCCATCAGTTCACATCTGGAGAAGACAAAAGCTGAAACAAATCCATCATTAAGATGTTTTTAACTCAAACACGAGTTCATAATCCATAATAACTCTTCCTCCAGTGAAAAAGTGTTCTGGTCTGAATCAGGAGAGAAATCTGCACAGATCAAGCAGCGTTTAAACAGCTCTAAACACATATGTGGCTGGATTTTGATGTGAGAGACAACAGCAGATTCACTTTTTCACTGGAGGAAGAGTTATTATGGATTATGGACTGGACGCAATGGTTTGAAGTTAAAAACATCTTAACAGTGCATTTGTAAGTAATAAGTACATTTTCAGGACATTTTCATTGCTTGAGTGAACTATTCCTTTAAATGCATCACAGGCTACAGATAATTTGTGTCTTACACCTGATTATTTTCATGAACACTTTGTATCATTGGACAGATTATCATATATTTGTTTTAGGATATCAAACAAAGTGCCTTATAAGATCACAGACGGTCAAGAAATTAAGATGATTTGATGTATCTGTGTTCAGCATCTAGTGCATCTCTGTGCCTTAATGCCACAAACTGTAACTGATAGTAAAATGGTTAATTTTATATTTATTACTACATTTTCAAAAATAAAAGCTATGAGCACTACTGAAAGACTATGCACTGTGTGTTTCAGTATTAGTGTACTTCACACTGCTGGATTAATGTGCCTTTATTATGGTTAATAGACGTGAATGTCATTGAATTGGATTTGTTGTTGCCTTTGTGTTATTTCATATAAGGTACATTTATGAAGGGACAAATGTGGCGAAGGGAAATGATTGCAATCATATGTGCATCTACACAATTCATGTCCAAGTATTTGTGAATTAAAAGGCCGTATCTTTGTTGTACGGTCGATCAGTTTGTCATCCTGAAGATCAAGCTCTGTTGATGAAAATACATTGTAGATGATTGGTGTTTCACATGGAATAAGTAACATTTGATAAAAAAGTGTATCAGATAATTGTGATGATTTATTAAAAAGTATCTCGTCTCACTTTTTTTCCCCCCTGTTGTGTATTTATTATGCCATTTTAAAGTTTATAGTTTGTATTGATTTGATATAGCCTATATTACTTATATTGAATATTTAGTATTTCATTTTAATTTTAGTTAAAGTTCTAGTAATTTTGTGCTTTATGAAGTTTTTTATATTTATTTTATTTCGAGTAGTATGGTTTTAGTTTCAGTTTTATAAGCACGTTGTGTTTTACAGTGTAGGTTAATTTCATTTTAAAGTTATTTTCTGCATTGAAAGTCTTTTTAGTCTTAAAAACAGGTTTTGTAGAACAAATAGTTGATGCACTGTAAAAAATATAAAAAGTTGAGAAAACTTAAAAGTTTAAGGCAACCAGCTTCAGCAGATTTTTGAGTTTTCTCAACTTGTTTTTGTATAAACTGAAAACAACAAGTTGAGAAAACTCAATCTGCTGAAACTGGTTGCCTTAAACTTGTAAGTTTTCTCAACTTTTTATTTTTTACAGTGTATAACCTCAACACGGGAGAGATTGTGTCTGGTTTGTGTGTTTAGTGAAACCTAAACTTAAACCACAAGAAAACCCAAATAAGCGTGTTCTGTATTACAGATAAGAACGATTCAAATGCCTTTTCTATTTATCAAAGAACTAATTACACAATAAAAGAAGAATATGCTGCAATCTGTTTACAGTAACATGCGGTCAAACACTGACATCTGCTGGATATGAAATACTAAATTACAGTCTTTCAACCAGTAAACATCACTTATTTTATCTAGATGTATTTTTGCATTAAAGTCACTTTAATGATTAAAATATATAAAATAATCAAAGCAATTGTGAAACACAAAACTTGAAGTATTGTGAAAGCTATACCTGAAAACAAGATTTGATGTAGTCAACTGATAAATAAAATCGATGGCATTATTTTTGAAAGCATCCTCACTTTAGCATTTTTACACAAGTGGCTATAACTTCTCACAGTACTGTAGCTTTGCAGGAGGTTTCTTGAAGCGTCTTTGAGGCTTTGCCACAGTTCTTCTGGATTGAGTCTGTCTCAGTTTCTTCATGTAATCGCAGACGGACTGATGATGATCAGATCAGATCTCTGTGTGCAGCACCAGACAAAAATCTCACTGGATTATTACAATTAATGGCAAAAGAAATGTTTGGAAAAGTAAACATATAGGATATTTCCTACCGACACACTACAGCAAAACATAGAAATAACTGACTTAAAACCATTTTTTGTTGGTGAAAATATAATGGCCTAAGACTTTTGCACAGAACTGTATGTATATACATACATAGTCATGTTATTATAGCCTAACGATCCTATTGACGGGAAATATTTCATATGCTTTCATGTGATATCGGGAAGCAATGTGGCATGCATATGAAGACCAGGGTTGCCAGGTTTTTCAAGCATTATCTCTGGATGTCCTGTACACTTGTGTTATATGCAAAGAGATGATTTTTTCCCCTAAAACTCTTAATCTGAAGACAGTCAGTCATAAACATATGGGACGGCATGAGGGTGTGGACGGTGTATGTATCCCTTTAAGGGCTATGTTTATTTGTGTTCCACTTTGCTGAATTTTAATTGTTGTTGCTGCACTAGATGACTCGTACAATTGTGTTTTGTTTTGTTTCTCACTTTAACCAAACCTTTGTATGTCTGTCTGACAAAACATGTCATGCAGTTTAATTGGAAGCACTTAGCACTTAAAATGGTGAAATAAGAAACTCCTTTGTTTATTTATTGTACTTTTTTAATAGTACAATAAATACAATTTGTTTTTTTTTTAAGTTGTACTTTTTTACTTTTACTCAAGTATGCTTTTGGCCAGATACTCGTACTTTCACTTGAGTATCATTTTTTAAATACTTTTTACACCCCTGGTAAAATAACATTACAATGAAAATAACAATGTTATTTTTAGAATTCATACTATTATATATATATAACAAAAACAGTCTTAAGTCGCTGGGGTATATTTGTAGCAATAGCCAACAATACACTGTCTGGGTCACAATTATTGATTTTTCTTTTATGCCAAAAATGATTAGGATATTAAGTAAAGATCATGTTCCATGAAGATATTTTGAAAGTTTTCTACCGTAAATATATCAAAACTTCATTTTTGATTAATAATATGCATTGCTAAGAACTTCATTTGGACAACTTTAAAGATGATTTTCTCAATATTTAGATTGAAAAATTTAGTCTTTTGAGGGTGACTCTTGGGAAGGATTTGGCAACCCTGGCGCTGGCTGTACTTCCGAGAAGTCGGGAAGTTTTTTCCAAAGAAAACAGAACATTTAGGTTCAGATCTACAAGTTTAAGTTCATCTGGCAGCGAACAGCGCAAAGCTCAGCTTTACTCTCAGTCCGCAGCGAAATGTAAATTCAGATTCTCTCTTCATCACTGAACTGAAATTATGTGTCACCTTTCGCAATTTTACACTGATGCGTCTCTTTGTTCTGTTACATTGTTATTCTGTTATTGTTACACTCTTACAAATAAAGGTGCTTCACGATGCCACAGAAGAACCTTTTTGTCTAAATGGTTCCATAAAGAAGCTTTAACATCTGAAGAACCTTTCTGTTTCACAAAAGCTTCTTTGTGGCGAAAGAAGGTTCTTCAGATTAAGAAAGAGATGGTTCTTTAGAGAACCGTTGACTGAATGCTTCTTTGTGGAACCAAAAATGGTTCTTCTATGACATCGCTTGAAGAACCTTTTGAAGCACCTTTATTTTTAAGAGTGTATAGCTAGTCATATATTCATATTGAATAACGTCATATTAATATTATCGTCATTGCTCGGTAAAGCACCGTTATGTCGTGTTACAAGTGCTTTTTGTAGTTTTTCTCCACTTTGTTGATGTTTTAAACTTATTGCATGGGCAGGCACGTTACTGATCATTGAACAACGTTAATTAATTATGTGTGGCACAAACACATTCACTCAACAGAATGTCTACTTGGAGATAATTAAATTACAGAAGTGCATTAAATGCACTTGTGCTCCTCATTTAAAACATTTATGAGCAGCTATATATATTTTCAGACTTTGTTGTATGTAAGTTACTTAATATTAACTTAATATTAAAACCTTATTTGATAAATAGCTTGAAAATAAATAT
>NW_015549608.1:569114-588873 GCF_001515605.1 Sinocyclocheilus anshuiensis
AAGAGATGGTTCTTTAAAGAACCTTTGACTGAATGGTTCTTTGTGGAACCAAAAATGGTTCTTCTATGACATCGCTTGAAGAACCTTTTGAAGCACCTTTATTTTTAAGAGTGTATAGCTAGTCATATATTCATATTGAATAACGTCATATTAATATTATCGTCATTGCTCGGTAAAGCACCGTTATGTCGTGTTACAAGTGCTTTTTGTAGTTTTTCTCCACTTTGTTGATGTTTTATGAGGGAAGTAATGCTCGGGAATGATAAAAATGGCGATTTTGAGGCCTGGGAAGGCATAGAAATAAAAAAAAATTATTTAAAGTGACATTTATTTTATAGTAGCCTACATGCATTTTAATCGTTATGCTGTAAAATGTTTAGTCGTATAGTATTTTATTTATTTATTTATTTATTTATTTATACCGGGCTAAGAGCATCAACACTTCAGAGTTCACTGAATGAAAATCTTGCAATATGTAGACAATTTAAATATATATATTGTTAAATATATAAATATATAGACACCACATCATATACTTGGAGATAATTAAATTACAGAAGTGCATTAAATGCACTTGTGCTCCTCATTTAAAACATTTATGAGCAGCTATATATATTTTCAGACTTTGTTGTATGTAAGTTACTTAATATTAACTTAATATTAAAACCTTATTTGAAAAATAGCTTGAAAATAAATATGCATACATGTATATTAGAGCTGCAAGATTCTGGATAAATTGAGAATACATTTTTTTTGTCAAATATATATATATAATGAATAAATGTATATAATTATAATTTTTTTTTTTTTGTAATTTAATTTAATTTTAATTTTTTTTTTCACAGAACTGAGATCAGTCATGGCACAAAACAAAAGCGGCTACACTCGCTTGGAAAACCCCCCTCAGTTCAGCAGCGTGAATCCGCCGCCGCCGCCGCCGCCGCCGCCTTATAATGCTGGCGTTCCCGTCGTCGTCAGACCCGCTCCACCCACCGCTTTTGGGAATCACAGGGAGGCTCCGGATATCCTCAGCATCCCTATCCTACAGCAGCTCCTGACTTCACCGAAGCGTACCGCGGTGGACCGTACAAACAGCCGCTTTCTTACGGTGAGACATTCAGCCTCACATGTGGCAGGTTTGACCTATGCTCTTTGTTACGGCGGTAAAGTTAGTTTGACGTTTGACATTCATTAGACATTCGGGTTTTTTGCCAATTAAACTCTTTGCAGCTTTTATGTTTTGAGCCCAAACTAACTCAGATAGACATAAATATATGCCCTTTATGTTGCACAAGGCTTAATTTCTAGGAATTAAAAAAAAATAAATTAACCATTTAAATGAATTAAATTAATTCATTTAAATGGTTAATTTATTTTTTTTTAATTCCTAGAAATTAAGTCTTGTGCAACGTAAAGGGCATATATTTATGTCTATCTGAGTTCGTTTGGGCTCAAAACATAAAAGCCGCAAAGAGTTTAATTGGCAAAAAACCCGAATGTCTAATGGATGTCAAACGTCAAACTAACTTTACCGCCGTCTCTTTGTTAATAAGCTCGAAACTAAGTTTTGTTTTGTGAAAGAAGAGGATAAACCGGGACACAGCGATCCTCCTCCAGAATATGAGAACAAGCAGTTCATCGGCTCTGGACTCGATAATGAAGCCATCAGAAGACTGTTCATTCAGAAGGTAAACACTGATGCAGAGCAAACCAGTAAAAGATTCAACTGATTCTTAACAAGCATCAAGTTCATCGGAAAGCATCATGTTTACGTGCATATTTTGATTAGAAAATTCGATTTTTTTAAATGTTAATTAAAGTTGTAGTTGTTTTGTTAGACGTTTTTACCATTTTTATCATTTAAAAAAAATGTCTGAATAGGTTTTATTTTTTTTTATGAATTTGTAGTTTTATTTTGATATTTTTCATTTAAATTTTTAGTTTGTTTTAGTAATGTTTTTAGGCATTTGTCGTTTTTATTTTTTTATTTATGTCTGTGTAGCTATTATTCATTTTTATTTCATTTTTATTGTTAGTTATTTTAGTACATCAAGTTAAGCTAAATGAAAATGAGAAATATTTTTATTAGTTTCCATTTTAATTTTAGTTAAAGTTTTAGTAATATTTTTAGGTATTTTTGTCATTTTATTTGTCTTTTTTTAATATGTCTGTGTAGTTTTTATTAAAAGTTTTATTAAAAGTTTTAGTTTTAGTACGTCAAGTTTAGCTAAATGAAAATTAGAAATGTTTGAATTATTATTCTTTTTTTTTCATTTTAATTTTAGTTGAGGTTTTATTAATATTTTTTGGCACATTTGTCATTTTTATTAGTTTTCTTTTTAAACACGTCTGTGTAGTTTTTATTTATTTTTATTCCAGTTTTAGTTTTAGTTATTTTAGTACATCAAGTTAAACTAAATCAAAATGAGAAACGTTTGAATATTTTTAGATTTTTTTATTTAGATTTTTTATTTTAATTTTAAATTAAAGTCTTAGTAATTTTTTTAGATATCTTTGTCATTTTATTAGTCTTTTTTTAATGTCTATGTAGTTTTTATTCATTTTTATTTCAGTTTTTAGTTTTAGTTTTAAGTACATCAAGTTTAGCTAAATGAAAATTAGAAATGCTTGAATTATAAAAATTTTGTCTTTTTTCATTTAAATTTTAGTGGAGGTTTTATTAGTTTTCTTTTTAAACACGTCTGTGTAGTTTTTATTTATTTTTATTTCAGTTTTAGTTTTAGTTATTTTAGCACATCAAGTTAAGCTAAATCAAAATGAGAAACGTTTGAATATTTGTAGATTTTTTAATTCTAATTTTAATTAAAGTTTTAGTAATATTTTTAGATATTTTTGTAATTTTATTAGTCTTTTTTTAATATGTTCATGTAGTTTTTATTCATTTTTATTTCAGTTTTTAGTTTTAGTTTTAAGTACATCAAGTTTACCTAAATGAAAATTAGAAATGATTGAATTATTATTATTTTTTTCATTTTAATTTTATTTGGAGTTTTATTAATATTTTCAGGCGTATTTGTCATTTTTATTAGTTTTCTTTTTAAACACGTCTGTGTATTTTTTATTTATTTTTATTCCAGTTTTAGTTTTAGTTATTTTAGCACATCAAGTTAAGCTAAATCAAAATGAGAAAAGTTTGAATATTTTTAGATTTTTTTAAATTTTAAATTTTGTATGTTTATGTCATTTTTATTAGTTTTTTTATGTCTAAATAGTTTTTATTATTTTTTATTTTAGTTTTAGTTATTTTAAAATAAGGTTTATATATATATATATATATATAAAGAAACAGTTTTTCGTTCTAGTAGTTGTAGTGAATTCTTATAGCGCTGGTTTGAGACCCAGCAGTGAATTTTGATGTAGTTGTGTTTGGGTGCTGCAGGTGTTTTCGGTCTTGAGTCTTCAGCTGGCAGTGACCTGCGGCTTCGTGGCCGTCTTCACCTTCGAGCCTCACGTCAAGCTGTTCGTGATGCAGAATGCCTGGACTTACTGGGTCGGCTATGTTGTCTTCCTAGTGCCCTACGTAGTGATCCTGTGCTGCGGAGAGTTTCGCAGGACGCATCCGTGGAACCTCGTTTCTCTGGTGAATCTTTCATTTTAGCATCTTTAAATGTAAAGCGTTTTGAATGCTCCGTTCCTGTGTTGTGACGCGCGGTTTCTTGCGTCTCAGAGTATCCTGACGCTAGCGATGTCTTATATGGTGGGCGTGATCTCCAGCTTCTACGACACTGATATCATGATGATGGCCATCGGCATCACTGTGCTGGTCTGCTTTACAGTCATCGTCTTCTCTCTGCAGGTCAGCGCTCGTCTTCACGTTTTAATAACCAGACACTTTCATTAACTGTTGGATTTCTCTGTCTTTAATTGCAATGTTAATAAAAGTGCTGCAACCAAAAGATTGTCGAAAACATCTGCGCAGTGTTAATCAACGATATACTTTTATAATTTATGTGAATATTTTGAATTGAATTATTTTTCCATTTAATTTATTTTTCTGTAATTTAATTTGTAGTTTTAGTAATTTCTAGTAATTTAGTAATTTAATTTTCTTATTTTTTTAAACAAAATGTCTAAATAGTTTTTATTAATTTTGAATTGAATTATTTTTCCATTTTATTTATTTATTTATTTTTCTTTCATTTAATTTCTAGTTTTAGTAATTTTTAGTAATTTAGTAATTAAATTTTCTTATTTTTTTAAACAAAATGTCTAAATAGTTTTTATTAATTTTGAATTGAATTATTTTTCCATTTTATTTATTTATTTATTTTTCTGTAATTTAATTTCTAGTTTTTAGTAATTTTTAGTAGTCATTTAATTTTCTTATTTTTTTAAACAAAATGTCTAAATAGTTTTTATTAATTTTGAATTGAATTATTTTTTCCATTTTATTTATTTTTCTGTAATTTAATTTGTAGTTTTAGTAATTTTTAGTCATTTAGTCATTTCATCTAAATATTTTTATAAATTTTTATTTATTAGTTTTAATTATTTTTTTATTTTAGTTAAAAATTTTAAGTTTAGTTTATTTAGTTTTAGTTATTTTAGTAGTTAAGGTTAAACAAAATGAAAATGAGAAATGTTTCCTTGGCAACTAGCTGAAATAAATGAAGTTTGAGTTTTTTCATATTTAATTTTATTTCAGTTAACATTTTTTATTTCAAGTGATTAAAAAGTTTTTTTTATGGTTTTAGTTAACCCTGACTTCATAAATATATCTTTTATTATTTTTATATAAATCTTTTATGAATTGTAATGATTTTAGTACAAGTTAAATTAACTGCCAACTATATCATATTTCAATTAAGTGTTATTTTATTCTTAGTAGCGAATGTAGGTTTTTTGATAGTTTAGTTTTAGTTAACAATAATAACCCTGCTCTCCTGCATTGACGTGAAGGGAACAAAGTGCTGAAAGTATTTCTATTGTATTGTTCAGTACTTAAATTCTAGTTATGGACTAACATCTTGTTCAGTAATAAAAGAATCGGAATGAACAAGAGATATGATTCCCATCCCTCATCTACATGAGCTGATATTAATAAACGTCTCCTGTCCAATCACAGACCAGATATGACTTCACTTCCTGTTACGGCGTGCTGTTCGTCTGCTTCATCGTCGTGCTGTTCTTCGGGATCCTGTGCATCTTCCTGTACAACAGGATCCTGGACCTCATCTACGCGTCGCTGGGAGCGCTGATCTTCACCTGCGTAAGTCATCGCTTCGCTACAACACCTTCCTTCAGACCAGTCGATTAAAAGCTCAAAATTAATTAAATCATACAGATGTAAAATTCAAATAAATAATTCTTAAATAAAAACAATAAAAATAAAACACTTGCTAAAATGTATTGAATCAAAATGTAAAATGAAAATAATACATAAATAAATAATTTAAAAAAATAGTAAAAACAAAATTTAATTATAATGTATTGTTAAAATAAGTAATTTAGCAAACAACAAAAAAACTACTGAAATCTATTAAATCATAATGTAAAATAAATAAATGAATAATATATTATTAAAATAATTACTAAACAAGCAAAATAAAACTTTACTACACATTTAAATGAGTAAATAAATGGTTTATTATTAAAATAAATAATTAAAAAAAACAATCAAAATAAAACATTAAAGTCAAAGTCAAAGTCACTTTTATTGTCACATCACCACAGCACATGTGCCTTGGTGAGTGAAATTCTTGGGAGCGTGCTCCAGACAGTGCAGAAACAATTTACATATAAACATACAGACCTCAACAGATGACAATGTGCAATATGCACATACATATAGTCAGTACACACAGTGTACTATTAGACATACTTACAGTTAGCACTACACATTATACACAGTATGTACATGCAGTTAGCAATACACATTTATACACAGTATGTACACATTCTACATTATGTAGACATATATACACAAAATATGCGAAGGTGCAACAGATTATACATTAACTGGATACGCAAAATGTCATGGATGTGCATTGGACGGTATCCAGTGGTAGCAGATAGATTATTGTGTTTAAATGCAGTGTGTATGTATAGTCCAGTATTGAACTGTTGGAGTTAAAGTGCAGTGTGTGGCACAAACCACACAGTTTTTCTAAGTGTCAGTTATAGTAATCATCCTTTTAAGTGGGCCATCAACAACAGGACAGCTGCATCAGTAACATTATTCACATCTGGCACAGCAGCAGAGAGCGCAGTAACGTTATATTTTATTAACGTTTATAACGTTATAAAATATTTTGGAGTTATTGTTCTGAAGTTGGCTTTGTTAAAGTCCCCCGTAACAATAAACGCCGCATCTGGGTAAGCGGTTTCCTGCTCACTTATATTCCCATACAGTTCCTTGAGTGCCTGGTCTGTGTTGGCTTGAGGGGGAATGTAAACAGCTGTGATTATGATCGCTGTAAATTCCCTCGGTAGCCAAAATGGTCGACACAGAAGCATATGAAATTCCAAATCAGGGGAGCAGAAGGATTTAATAGAGTGTAGGTTCCTCTCATCACACCACGAGCGGTTGATAAAGAAACAAACGCCCCCACCTCTGCTTTTCCCTGTGAGCTCTTTTGTTCTGTCCGAGCGGTGCACGGAGAACCCCGTAAGCTCGATGGCTGAGTCTGGAACCTCTGCAGACATCCAGGTTTCTGTGAGGCAAATAATGCAGCAGTCCCTTGTTTCTCGTTGGTATGAGATGCGTGCCTGCAGTTCACAGAGTTTGTTGTCCAGTGACAGAACGTTAGCCACCAAAATGGTTGGGAGAGGAGGTCGGAGGGGACGACGTCTGAGTCTGACAAGGATGCCGGCTCTCTTCCCCCTTTTCGGCGGCGTTTCCTCGGTCGCGACCGTGCGGCCCAGACAAAGGGCTCTGATGCGGTGTCTGTAAACAGAGCGCCGGCGTTCAAGAACTCAAAGTCCGGTTTGCGTTGCGCGACGTAGGAGCCAATGTTTAAAAGCGTGTGTCTATCGTAGACAGTTATACTAACAACATCCAACACGTAGAACAACAAAATAACAAGTAAAACAAACGAAAAACTGCAGAGTTTTCTCGGAGCTCGCAACACGGCTGCCATGCTCGGCGCCATCTTGAACACTTGTCAACATTACTAACAATGTATTCAGTTATAATGTAAAATAAAATTAATTAATTATTATTACAATAAATAAAAAACAATCAAAATAAAACTCTTACTAAAAATGTATTCCATTATAATGCAAGATAAATACGTAATTTATTATTTATATTATTATTGAAACAGATACATTTAAATTAATTAAAATAAAATAAACACAAATGTATTGAATCAAAATGTAAAATAAAAATAATAAATAAATCATTTAAAAAGAATAGTAAAAATGTATTAAATTATGATGTAAAATAATTTATTAAAATAAGTAATTTAACAAACAAAAGAAAACTACTGAAATGTATTAAATCAATGTAAAATAAATAAATGAATAACATATTATTAAAATAATTACTAAACAAGCAAAATAAAACATTACTAAAATATACTAAATCATAATGTAAAAGTAGTAAATAAATGGTTTATTATTAAAATAAATAATTTAAAAAACAATAAAAATAAAACATTACTAACAATGTATTCAGTTATAATGTAAAATAAAATAAATGAATTATTATTACAATAAATAAAAAACAATCAAAATAAAACGTACTAAAAATGTATTCCATTATAATGCAAGATAAATAAATAATTGATTATTTATATTATTATTGAAATCAATAATTTTACAATTTAAATAAACACTGAAATGTTACATTATGATGTAAAATAAATAAATAAATTATTGTTAATATATTATTTTACAACAAAAACACTGAATACTGAATACTAAAAATGTATTAAATTATAATGTCAAATAAATAAATAATTTATTATTAAAATAAATCATTCAAAAAAACAAAAATGTGATAAATTATAATTTTCAGTAAATAATGTATTATTAAAATATATAATAAAAACACTTACTTAAAAATATTTTGTTTGTAAATGTATTGTTAAATGCATTTGATAATAGCTTAAAATCTCAGGGGTACTTCAAGCCAAAAAACGTTTGGGAAGTTGGTGGAAGTTTGTTTGGTCTCGTATGCATCAGAATGAATGAAATAGCGTCTGATTGTGTTGCAGTTCTTGGCCGTGGACGCGCAGCTGCTTCTCGGGAACAAGACTCTGTCCCTGAGTCCCGAGGAACATGTCTTCGCCGCGCTCAACCTGTACCTGGACATCATTCAGATCTTTTTATACATTTTGCGAATCTTTGGAAAAAGCCGTGGCTAAACGTCCACCACGCGACCAATTAAAGATGAAGAGTGGTGTTTCCTTCTGTGTTAAAGGGTTAGTTCACCCAAAAATGAAAATTGCATCAATGCATCCTAGGTGTATATGACTTTCTTCTTTCAGACGAATCCAGTCGGAGTTATAAATCATAATGTTATAAATCATAACTCACCTTGAGGGTGAGTAATTTATGGGCTAATTTTCATTTTTGGGTGAACTAACCCTTTAACAATGCTTTCGTTTCCCACTTTTCATATGCAGAGATGACTGCGATTAAACCGTCCTGTAATATATAGCGTTATATATGAAGCTCTAGAGCTCGTTTTCCTGAGCTGTCAATCAGTGCTATTAATATAATCAAGAGCAAATACACTGATTCATCTGCCACTCTGTTTATGTTATCCGTTCTTCATTTTTATGCATTATATTTTACTTTTAAGAAGGGAATAAAGACTTTTTTATTAACAAATTCACTGTTTTGGACGTTGTTTTCTTACATTCATCTGCAAGGGTCCCATTGATAACATCAGAGTCACGTCTGGTTCTAATTCTTGTGCTTTTATCAGAGACAGAAGTAAATCGGAGGAAAATAACAATAACCATAAACTGTGGCTTGAAATGAACGAGCTGAAAATACTGAAGCAAGTGGCTTGACATCAGCCGAGGGTCTGATCAGTCGAACAGGCAACAAAGGAGATTTTATTCAGACTCCAAAGTGTGTGTTTTTATTTAAAATGGATGAAGAAACATAATTGATGTGCAAAAAATAACTTTGTTTCTGAAATTAGTTTCAGCTAAACGTTTGTAATCTGAAAACTTCAGAATTTAATAAAAAATAACTGCATACAATCAATAATAATAATAATATTTTGGCAGCCTGAATTATATCTTCAAGATGTTCAATATTTTTGTGTAGCTGCTAGTCCTAATTATGTCTTCAAGATGTTCAATATTTTTGTGTAGCTGCTAGTCCAAATTAAAATAAATTAATAAAATAATAATTAATAATAATAATAATAATAATTTGGCACCCTGAATTTTATCTTCAAGATTTTCAACATTTTTGTGTAGCTGCTAGTCCAAATAAATAAATAAATAAAATAATAATAATAATAATAATTTGGCACCCTGAATTTTATCTTCAAGATTTTCAACATTTTTGTGTAGCTGCTAGTCCAAATAAATAAATAAATAAAATAATAATAATAATAATAATTTGGCACCCTGAATTTTATCTTCAAGATTTTCAACATTTTTGTGTAGCTGCTAGTCCAAATAAATAAATAAATAAAATAATAATAATAATAATAATTTGGCACCCTGAATTTTATCTTCAAGATTTTCAACATTTTTGTGTAGCTGCTAGTCCAAATAAATAAATAAATAAAATAATAATAATAATAATAATTTGGCACCCTGAATTTTATCTTCAAGATTTTCAACATTTTTGTGTAGCTGCTAGTCCAAATAAATAAATAAATAAAATAATAATAATAATAATAATTTGGCACCCTGAATTTTATCTTCAAGATTTTCAACATTTTTGTGTAGCTGCTAGTCCAAATAAATAAATAAATAAAATAATAATAATAATAATAATTTGGCACCCTGAATTTTATCTTCAAGATTTTCAACATTTTTGTGTAGCTGCTAGTCCAAATAAATAAATAAATAAAATAATAATAATAATAATAATTTGGCACCCTGAATTTTATCTTCAAGATTTTCAACATTTTTGTGTAGCTGCTAGTCCAAATAAATAAATAAATAAAATAATAATAATAATAATAATTTGGCACCCTGAATTTTATCTTCAAGATTTTCAACATTTTTGTGTAGCTGCTAGTCCAAATAAATAAATAAATAAAATAATAATAATAATAATAATTTGGCACCCTGAATTTTATCTTCAAGATTTTCAACATTTTTGTGTAGCTGCTAGTCCAAATAAATAAATAAATAAAATAATAATAATAATAATAATTTGGCACCCTGAATTTTATCTTCAAGATTTTCAACATTTTTGTGTAGCTGCTAGTCCAAATAAATAAATAAATAAAATAATAATAATAATAATAATTTGGCACCCTGAATTTTATCTTCAAGATTTTCAACATTTTTGTGTAGCTGCTAGTCCAAATAAATAAATAAATAAAATAATAATAATAATAATAATTTGGCACCCTGAATTTTATCTTCAAGATTTTCAACATTTTTGTGTAGCTGCTAGTCCAAATAAATAAATAAATAAAATAATAATAATAATAATAATTTGGCACCCTGAATTTTATCTTCAAGATTTTCAACATTTTTGTGTAGCTGCTAGTCCAAATAAATAAATAAATAAAATAATAATAATAATAATAATTTGGCACCCTGAATTTTATCTTCAAGATTTTCAACATTTTTGTGTAGCTGCTAGTCCAAATAAATAAATAAATAAAATAATAATAATAATAATAATTTGGCACCCTGAATTTTATCTTCAAGATTTTCAACATTTTTGTGTAGCTGCTAGTCCAAATAAATAAATAAATAAAATAATAATAATAATAATAATTTGGCACCCTGAATTTTATCTTCAAGATTTTCAACATTTTTGTGTAGCTGCTAGTCCAAATAAATAAATAAATAAAATAATAATAATAATAATAATTTGGCACCCTGAATTTTATCTTCAAGATTTTCAACATTTTTGTGTAGCTGCTAGTCCAAATAAATAAATAAATAAAATAATAATAATAATAATAATTTGGCACCCTGAATTTTATCTTCAAGATTTTCAACATTTTTGTGTAGCTGCTAGTCCAAATAAATAAATAAATAAAATAATAATAATAATAATAATTTGGCACCCTGAATTTTATCTTCAAGATTTTCAACATTTTTGTGTAGCTGCTAGTCCAAATAAATAAATAAATAAAATAATAATAATAATAATAATTTGGCACCCTGAATTTTATCTTCAAGATTTTCAACATTTTTGTGTAGCTGCTAGTCCAAATAAATAAATAAATAAAATAATAATAATAATAATAATTTGGCACCCTGAATTTTATCTTCAAGATTTTCAACATTTTTGTGTAGCTGCTAGTCCAAATAAATAAATAAATAAAATAATAATAATAATAATAATTTGGCACCCTGAATTTTATCTTCAAGATTTTCAACATTTTTGTGTAGCTGCTAGTCCAAATAAATAAATAAATAAAATAATAATAATAATAATAATTTGGCACCCTGAATTTTATCTTCAAGATTTTCAACATTTTTGTGTAGCTGCTAGTCAAAAAAAATAAAAAATAAATAATAATAATAATAATAAAAAATAATAATAATAATTTTGGCAGCCTGAATTATATCTTCAAGATGTTCAATATTTTTGTGTAGCTGCTAGTCCAAATAAATAAATAAGTAAAATAATAATAATAATTTTGGCAGCCTGAATTATATCTTCAAGATGTTCAATATTTTTGTGTAGCTGCTAGTCCAAATAAATAAATAAGTAAAATAATAATAATAATTTTGGCAGCCTGAATTATATCTTCAAGATGTTCAATATTTTTGTGTAGCTGCTAGTCCAAATAAATAAATAAGTAAAATAATAATAATAATTTTGGCAGCCTGAATTATATCTTCAAGATGTTCAATATTTTTGTGTAGCTGCTAGTCCAAATAAATAAATAAGTAAAATAATAATAATAATAATATTTATTATTACAGCTAAACGTTTGTAATCTGAAAACATAATTTAATAATAATAACTGAATAAAATCAATAATAATAATAATAATAAAATTTTGGCAGCCTGAATTATATCTTCAAGATTTTCTATATTTTTGTGTAGCTGCTAGTCCAAATGAAAATAAATAAATACTTTTATATATTCAATTAAGTTTTCAAGACCGTTTAGTTGCTAGTCCATCAGCTAAAATGGGCCACTTTTTTTTTTATAAAGCTAAAACTTTATAAACAGATAACTTTACAAATTTACATTTTATAAACTTTAACAGATATTTGTTGACTCCCTTCTTTACAAGTGTTAAAATAATATTGAGAAAATGTAAATTGAAGCTTGGAGATGTCAACATGTTTATATTGTATGAATGCAGTAAAACCAACAAATCGCTCATAAACATTTTATAATGATAAATTATATAAAGATTAACTGCATTTTTGTTGATATATTGCTAAGACGCAATTAATATTTGTATAATATGTTATATATTAATATTTATATAATATATGATGTAGCTTTTTTACCTTTTTCATCAAAAAAAAAAAAATAACGGAATGAAGATCAGTCTGGACAAAGTTCAGAGATATTTTAATGCTTCTCTACGTGATTCACCAAACAGTAGCTGGTTTTATCTGAATTCACAGCACAGGGGTCTCCGGGGCCCCAAACATCCAGGAACTGAAGGGCTTTGCAGAGGCGCGCGCGTGAAGTGTGCGTTAGTAATGCAAAGTCCGATTCATTTCCGCGAACCGGTTCTTTTTGGACAGTTCGGCTCATTGAACCAGTTCAAAAAGCTGATTCATCGGTTCCTGACGTCATCAAGCAGTGACGTCACTACGCATTTCTTTTCTAACAACTCCATGCCATGTTGTATCATTGAAACATTCAAAAAGTATAAAGAAAGAATAAACCTGTCTTATAAACTCCTTGATTTCGCTTAAACAACTTAAAACATGATCTGCATGCACAATAAACCGTGCTAAAATTCAGGTTTTGCCATGTTTTAATAAAAATCCGGGGCTTTTTAATAAAATGATTCATAAGCATATCTCCAGTTGCCTATATTTTGTTTGTTATCAATAAAACTTTACGCATCAGGCTCGTTCAAGTCCTCGGGGATACACATGCAGTGCAACTCGCTTGTCAGAATCCTCGGCAATCCTCTGCAAACTTTGACGGTTATTTGAACCGGCTCATTCGGTTCATTTTGAATCCTCGGCAACCTTCAACGGTTATTTGAACCGGCTCATTCGGTTCGTTTTGATTACTCGGCAACCTTCAACGGTTATTTGAACCGGCTCATTCGTTTCATTTTGAGTCCTCGGCAATCCTCAGCAAACTTCGATGGTTATTTGAACCGGCTCATTCGGTTCATTTTGAGTCCTCTGCCAACTTCGACGGTTATTTGAACCGGGCTCATTCGGTTCGTTTTGAGTACTCGGCAATCCTCGGCAAACTTCGACAGTTATTTGAACCGGCCTCATTCGGTTCGTTTTCAGTCCTCTGCAAACTTCGACGGTTATTTGAACCGGCCTCATTCGGTTCGTTTTCAGTCCTCTGCAAACTTCGACGGTTATTTGAACCGGCCTCATTCGGTTCGTTTTCAGTCCTCTGCAAACTTCGACGGTTATTTGAACCGGCCTCATTCGGTTCGTTTTCAGTCCTCTGCAAACTTCGACGGTTATTTGAACCGGCCTCATTCGGTTCGTTTTCAGTCCTCTGCAAACTTCGACGGTTATTTGAACCGGCCTCATTCGGTTCGTTTTCAGTCCTCTGCAAACTTCGACGGTTATTTGAACCGGCCTCATTCGGTTCGTTTTCAGTCCTCTGCAAACTTCGACGGTTATTTGAACCGGCCTCATTCGGTTCGTTTTCAGTCCTCTGCAAACTTCGACGGTTATTTGAACCGGCCTCATTCGGTTCGTTTTCAGTCCTCTGCAAACTTCGACGGTTATTTGAACCGGCCTCATTCGGTTCGTTTTCAGTCCTCTGCAAACTTCGACGGTTATTTGAACCGGCCTCATTCGGTTCGTTTTCAGTCCTCTGCAAACTTCGACGGTTATTTGAACCGGCCTCATTCGGTTCGTTTTCAGTCCTCTGCAAACTTCGACGGTTATTTGAACCGGCCTCATTCGGTTCGTTTTCAGTCCTCTGCAAACTTCGACGGTTATTTGAACCGGCCTCATTCGGTTCGTTTTCAGTCCTCTGCAAACTTCGACGGTTATTTGAACCGGCCTCATTCGGTTCGTTTTCAGTCCTCTGCAAACTTCGACGGTTATTTGAACCGGCCTCATTCGGTTCGTTTTCAGTCCTCTGCAAACTTCGACGGTTATTTGAACCGGCCTCATTCGGTTCGTTTTCAGTCCTCTGCAAACTTCGACGGTTATTTGAACCGGCCTCATTCGGTTCGTTTTCAGTCCTCTGCAAACTTCGACGGTTATTTGAACCGGCCTCATTCGGTTCGTTTTCAGTCCTCTGCAAACTTCGACGGTTATTTGAACCGGCCTCATTCGGTTCGTTTTCAGTCCTCTGCAAACTTCGACGGTTATTTGAACCGGCCTCATTCGGTTCGTTTTCAGTCCTCTGCAAACTTCGACGGTTATTTGAACCGGCCTCATTCGGTTCGTTTTCAGTCCTCTGCAAACTTCGACGGTTATTTGAACCGGCCTCATTCGGTTCGTTTTCAGTCCTCTGCAAACTTCGACGGTTATTTGAACCGGCCTCATTCGGTTCGTTTTCAGTCCTCTGCAAACTTCGACGGTTATTTGAACCGGCCTCATTCGGTTCGTTTTCAGTCCTCTGCAAACTTCGACGGTTATTTGAACCGGCCTCATTCGGTTCGTTTTCAGTCCTCTGCAAACTTCGACGGTTATTTGAACCGGCCTCATTCGGTTCGTTTTCAGTCCTCTGCAAACTTCGACGGTTATTTGAACCGGCCTCATTCGGTTCGTTTTCAGTCCTCTGCAAACTTCGACGGTTATTTGAACCGGCCTCATTCGGTTCGTTTTCAGTCCTCTGCAAACTTCGACGGTTATTTGAACCGGCCTCATTCGGTTCGTTTTCAGTCCTCTGCAAACTTCGACGGTTATTTGAACCGGCCTCATTCGGTTCGTTTTCAGTCCTCTGCAAACTTCGACGGTTATTTGAACCGGCCTCATTCGGTTCGTTTTCAGTCCTCTGCAAACTTCGACGGTTATTTGAACCGGCCTCATTCGGTTCGTTTTCAGTCCTCTGCAAACTTCGACGGTTATTTGAACCGGCCTCATTCGGTTCGTTTTCAGTCCTCTGCAAACTTCGACGGTTATTTGAACCGGCCTCATTCGGTTCGTTTTCAGTCCTCTGCAAACTTCGACGGTTATTTGAACCGGCCTCATTCGGTTCGTTTTCAGTCCTCTGCAAACTTCGACGGTTATTTGAACCGGCCTCATTCGGTTCGTTTTCAGTCCTCTGCAAACTTCGACGGTTATTTGAACCGGCCTCATTCGGTTCGTTTTCAGTCCTCTGCAAACTTCGACGGTTATTTGAACCGGCCTCATTCGGTTCGTTTTCAGTCCTCTGCAAACTTCGACGGTTATTTGAACCGGCCTCATTCGGTTCGTTTTCAGTCCTCTGCAAACTTCGACGGTTATTTGAACCGGCCTCATTCGGTTCGTTTTCAGTCCTCTGCAAACTTCGACGGTTATTTGAACCGGCCTCATTCGGTTCGTTTTCAGTCCTCTGCAAACTTCGACGGTTATTTGAACCGGCCTCATTCGGTTCGTTTTCAGTCCTCTGCAAACTTCGACGGTTATTTGAACCGGCCTCATTCGGTTCGTTTTCAGTCCTCTGCAAACTTCGACGGTTATTTGAACCGGCCTCATTCGGTTCGTTTTCAGTCCTCTGCAAACTTCGACGGTTATTTGAACCGGCCTCATTCGGTTCGTTTTCAGTCCTCTGCAAACTTCGACGGTTATTTGAACCGGCCTCATTCGGTTCGTTTTCAGTCCTCTGCAAACTTCGACGGTTATTTGAACCGGCCTCATTCGGTTCGTTTTCAGTCCTCTGCAAACTTCGACGGTTATTTGAACCGGCCTCATTCGGTTCGTTTTCAGTCCTCTGCAAACTTCGACGGTTATTTGAACCGGCCTCATTCGGTTCGTTTTCAGTCCTCTGCAAACTTCGACGGTTATTTGAACCGGCCTCATTCGGTTCGTTTTCAGTCCTCTGCAAACTTCGACGGTTATTTGAACCGGCCTCATTCGGTTCGTTTTCAGTCCTCTGCAAACTTCGACGGTTATTTGAACCGGCCTCATTCGGTTCGTTTTCAGTCCTCTGCAAACTTCGACGGTTATTTGAACCGGCCTCATTCGGTTCGTTTTCAGTCCTCTGCAAACTTCGACGGTTATTTGAACCGGCCTCATTCGGTTCGTTTTCAGTCCTCTGCAAACTTCGACGGTTATTTGAACCGGCCTCATTCGGTTCGTTTTCAGTCCTCTGCAAACTTCGACGGTTATTTGAACCGGCCTCATTCGGTTCGTTTTCAGTCCTCTGCAAACTTCGACGGTTATTTGAACCGGCCTCATTCGGTTCGTTTTCAGTCCTCTGCAAACTTCGACGGTTATTTGAACCGGCCTCATTCGGTTCGTTTTCAGTCCTCTGCAAACTTCGACGGTTATTTGAACCGGCCTCATTCGGTTCGTTTTCAGTCCTCTGCAAACTTCGACGGTTATTTGAACCGGCCTCATTCGGTTCGTTTTCAGTCCTCTGCAAACTTCGACGGTTATTTGAACCGGCCTCATTCGGTTCGTTTTGGGTCCTCGGCAATCCTCGGCAACCTTCGATGGTTATTTGAACCGGCTCATTCGGTTCGTTTTGAATCCTCGGCAAACTTCGACGGTTATTTGAACCGGCTCATTCGGGTCGTTTTGAGTCCTCAGCAATCCTCGGCAAACATCGACGGTTATTTGAACCGGCTCATTCGGTTCGTTTTGAGTCCTCTGCAAACTTCGACGGTTATTTGAACCGGGCTCATTCGGTTCGTTTTGAGTACTCAACAATCCTTGGCAAACTTCGACAGTTATTTGAACCGGCTCATTCGGTTCATTTTGAATCCTTGGCAACCTTCGACAGTTATTTGAACCGGCTCATTCGGTTCGTTTTGAGTCCTTGGCACCGTTTTTTTAAGTTAATTTAAAAAAACGTTTGGAGCATTTTTTGTTTGTGAGTGTGAGTGTGTGTGTGAGTGTGTGTGTACCTGGTATTTATCACGTTATGGGGACCAAATGTCCCCACAAGGATAGTAATACTAGTAAATTTTATTATCGATTAGATTAATCGAGGAGAGCTCGCTGAAGTCTGCGGCTGTGTCTCAAAACCTAGTGAGCTGCCTACCTAGACAGCATTTGTGGCAGCACTGTAGTGTAACCCTTTAACATTAATTCAGCTTCCTCTTGTTCTCTTGGTGCCATGCCAAAATCATACAGAAAATAATATATATAAAATAATAGATATAATATTTGTTGTCATTATAACTAATAATAAATACATAAAAATGTATAAAGCAAATTATAAAAAATAAATAAATGCCAAAATCATACAGACAATAATATATATAAAATAATAGATATAATATTTGTTGTCATTATAACTAATAATAAATACAGAAAAATGTAAAAGCAAATTATAAAAAATAAATAAATGCCAAAATCATACAGACAATAATATATATAAAATAATAGATATAATATTTGTTGTCATTATAACTAATAATAAATACAGAAAAATGTAAAAGCAAATTATAAAAAATAAATAAATGCCAAAATCATACAGACAATAATATATATAAAATAATAGATATAATATTTGTTGTCATTATAACTAATAATACATACATAAAAATGTAAAAGCAAATTAATAAAAATAAATAAATGTCAAAATCAGACAGACAATAATATATATAAAATAATAGATATAATATTTGTTGTCATTATAACTAATAATAAATACATAAAAATGTAAAGCAAATTATAAAAATAAATAAATGCCAAAATCATACAGAAAATAATATATATAAAATAATAGATATAATGTTTGCTATCATTAGAACTAATAATAAATACAGAAAAATGTAAAAGCAAATTATAAAAAAAGAAATAAACACACACAAGGGAGGTTAGTCGATATAAATTGCAAGAAATTTACACAAAATGTCACTATATAGAGATGATTTCTATATTAAAAAATATATGATGAAATATAAATATTTGAATTTATTAATTATGGCCCCTATTTTGAAGAGTTTGATGTAAATGCTATGGAAAATGATATGAAAGTTAAATCTTAAATCTTTTAAATGATTAGTTTTTTTATTACATTCATTCTTAATATCATCTGAAGTTTTAGAAATACATCATATGTTTATGAGAATATATGTAGTATAATATTTATTATTATAAATAATAAAAAAAATCAATAAAATAAGGGAGTTTAATCAATATAAAATTTCAAGAATTTTAAGAAATTCGCTTTGAGGATTGAAATTAAATTTTCAAATGATTTTTAAGTGCCACAAAACTAGCAACAAATATACATTTGTGACCCTGGAGCACAAAACCAGTCATAAGGGTCAATTTTTCAAAATTGAGATGTATGCATCATCTGAAAGATGAATAAATAAGCTTTCCAGTGATGTATGGTTTGTATAATATTTGGCCGAGATACAACTATTTGAAAATCTGGAATCTGAGGGTGCAAAAAATAATAAAACGTACTTACAGTATAATACACATGTGTGCGGTACATTATGGTAAATATTGGTTTCTGTGGGTCTTAAAAAAAACAAATCAAGGCCTAAATTAGAACAGTGTTGCATGAGCGCTGGTTATTGCAGCGTAATACGGACGTGAGGAGTGAATGTTACTGTATTGTTGGATGTAATGACAGACACACGACTCCTGAGAAGTTCTTCATCGAGGCCTGTGACGACGGAGACGTGCTCACCATCGACCGTGTGTCCACAGAAATGAGCCTCGCAGGTGACTTCATCTGCTCTCCAACGACTGACCGAAGCTCTCTTGAGCTCACGAAGCGTTTGCATGAATCCCGTGTTTCTCAGTCAGTCCTTAGTTTAATATCAATGCAATAGGATGCAGATGCAAGTCATATTTGGAAATTACATTCTGCTGGGGTGTCGATCTATTGAGCATTAACCAAAAAATATTCAGTATAACACATTTTCTAAATTTTAATGTTATTAATAATAATGATCATTTGAAGCTGTTAAAGTGTAGTGCAATGTTATAGTATAGTATATTATTCTATAATAAGAGCATAAATACCTATATCTATCATTCAAACAATAAATATCCAGTATTATACATTTAAAATAATACGGACGTTCAATATTCAGTATAATACATTTTTAAAGTTTTCATATTATATAATTTTATTAATAATAATGATCATTTTAAACTGTTATTATAATAATAATTAATGTGTAATGCAATATTATAGTATATTATATTATACTATAATATAATAAAAATAATAATATATTTTCCTATATTATAATAAGAGCATAAATACCCATATCTATCATTCAAGCAATAAATATCCAGTATTATGCATTTAAAATAATACAGACTTTCAATATTCAGTGTAAGAAATTTTTTAAAATGTAATATATTATATTATTAATAATAATATTAAAATT